>NW_019392758.1:600000-879963 GCF_000648675.2 Cimex lectularius | reverse complement strand
TTAAATGTAAACAATGTTTATAAATCCCAGGCCCTGAAGATGATCTCAATAAAGATCGAAACGTTGGCACGATAAAGAAAATGTTTTTCTAAAACCTACGTCACACCAGACCGCACCTCACGATCACCAAATAATCATTGGCTAACGGTCACTAAACATAACACACACACTAGTTGTGTAAATGGAACACAGTTTTATAATTTTTTAAACAAAATATTAATGAATAGTTTAATGTACACCTATGATAACCTGTAGTAGACTGTTTTTAACTTATTAATTGTAACGGTTTAAATATATAATTCTGATGAAGAGGATATATTCCTCGAAAGCTCGACAAAGAATGTAAGGCTCATCTCGATCACCTTTTCTATAAAAACTCGGTATGTAACGATTTTAAAGTACAGATGGTCCCAACGCAAATGCCAAAATTCACCAACAAAATTAATAAAACTTTAATTTCAATGCAGAATTCAATTGCCAAAGAAGACAAGAAAGTGGATAGGTTTATTATTACATATTAGAAAGGGCAGAGTGTTGTAATAATATTATATTTATATAGAGCTCGACATTGTCCTATCGCTGCTTGATTTACGCCATAAAAACGTTCAGGTTACACCCCGATCCTTCTTTCTGGAGGGATTTGATAGAAGTAGGTTTAGCATAGAAGGTAGTTTCTGAGATAGAATTTAAAAGATGAGAGTAAATAATGTTTCCGCGATCATGTAGTCAGTTTCGATTTCTAAGAGTGGGTGTCTGATTTTATGTGTCCGATGTTTTAAACTCCCGTCCAGTTTGATTGTTTCAGGAGCCTACATGAGCTTTCCCTCACGCCTCTTTGTATAAATATTTCCAAACGAGGTAGGATTAGCGGAGATTCTAGTGCGATTGGGGCAACAAATTAGACCAAAATATAAGGATTTACAACAAAGAGGGGCGCTAAATGCAAATGCATGTTTTTCATTATGGGAGCGTAAATGGTAATATTTAAAAAACGTATTAGTCGAATAATCCTTTCAAAACAATTTTCAATAAATCTCTAGATAAATGGCCATTTTCCATTAGGACTTACAAGTTGTTATTTAGAAACCAAGCGAGTAAAATAATGAAGAATTGCTTTTCAATTAGCCACTTCGTATTAATGATTAATATAAGTTCAAATGTAAGCCTATATACTAAACATTGTCGATCTTTGAGAAATATAACGTGTATTAATTCCATTATATTACATGGTAGGATTGACCAAATAACTTCTTTCAATTAATTAATCTTTATGTAAGGTATTGGTTGAAACGAAAAATGGCAAAAAGGAGGGAAAATTCGAGAGGTGAGGTTGAAATGGGAAGTTGGTATCCGAGTGGATCGAAGTCATGATAGTTCAAGTGGTAGCACTCAAGCACCAGCGTATTGAGCAGAAAGTCGTGGGTTCGAATCCCGCTCGTGGCACTAACTTTTTCATTTCAACCAATACTTTACATAATAATCAATTAATTGAAAGTAACGAGTATTATTGAAAATTATTAGGACTGGAGTAAATATATTTTAACTAAAAGTCTGTTCGGCATCGGGGGCCGCAACGGTTTAGACGTTGCCATGGCGCTCATCACTGTACTGTAAAGGTCTGAGGTTCGAATACAGGGCCGCTGGACACACTTGAAATTTTTTTTTCAAAAACAGCTGCACCTAGGGGGTTCAACAGCTGCAACCTCATAGTTGAAATACCCTCGCCAAAAAAAATTGTCCATGTATTATGTTCATTCAATGCAGGTTTATTAGCTTTTTACTTTTATCCAACGTGATTAAGAAACTTTCTTTATTGCTAATGTTTATTCTAGGAAGAATTTCCGTGAAAATTAAAAACTAATGTTCGATATAAGGGGAAAAATTACTGAAGCATGTACTATGCCGATATTGTAGTTTGCTGCTTTTCGTGAACAAACATACTTTCGCTCCTTCGAATTACAACGCATTCAAAATGGTTGCGCTTATTTTTCATATTTAAAAACTCAACATAATACAGAAGAAGGATTAATTACTTGACATGAAAAAGTCCTGTTGGTAGAAAACAGCGGTCGTGACTATAGCTCAAGTTGTTAGAGCAGCGGCGTATTGAGCCGAACGAGAAGGTTCAAATCCCTCTCCTGACACTAACTTTTTCATCTCAACCAAGTCCTGCATAAGCATAAGAAATTATGCAGATTTTGAAAAGGCAGTCAAACCGACTTTTAATTTTTATAAAATAAAAAATATTTATTCGAATTATTTTCCATCATAATCTGTACATCTTTGCCAACGTGTGATAAGCGATTTTATTCCGCTGACCAAAAAAATCTTTATTTCGACTCACACTAAAATCTTGGAAGGCGGTTTCGGCTTCACCGCGTTCTCTAATAATTTTATCCCTCGAGAAGTGATCAAAATGCCTAAAAAAGTGGAGGTCTGTAGGCGAGAGGTCGGGTGAATATGGAGGGTGCGGTAAGGTTTCATATCCTAAGTGCTTAAGTTTCTGCAGGGTTGACTTGAAATGTGGCCTGGCGTTATCATGAAGAAGAATCGGCCCCTTATGGTTTACCAATGGTGAACAAAGACGTTGCAGTTTCCCGTTCATTTTGTCAATTTCTTGGCAATAGTTCTCTGCTGTGATAGTTTTACCATAATTCAAGAAACTATAATGAACAACCACAATAGTATACCACCGAATAGTCACTATAACCTTTTATGGGTTCAGATTTGGTTTCGGGAAGCTCTTTTTCCTCGTCCAACCACTAACCTGTACGCCTCCTGTGATCGTACAGAATCCATTTCTAATCGGACGGGATGATTCGATCGAGAAATGGATCGTTTTGGTGGCGCAACAGAAGACGCGGGCAAATTTCAAAGCGTCTATTTCTTTGGACTTCTGTTAGTGTGGTACCCACTTGTCGAGCTTTACTTGACCATTTTGCTTCAGATGGCGAACAACGGATGAGCGGTCAACACTAAGCTTTCCCGCTATTTCTCGTGCTGTCTTACGAGAATTTTCTTCAATGAAAGTTTTCCCTTGGCCGTCGTCCACAAGGGAAGGCAAAGATCGAAATCCATCGCTGCACCACTAACTTCATTCATTCACTAATTCATCCCCCCCCCAAACTGTGTTGATGTTACGCTGCACAAATCATTTCTTTGTAATTTATATCGAATGTGATATAGTAAATAATAAGACTGTGCACATTTGTTTGAATTTTATGCACTTGAAATGATTGCACATCGCCCAGAATAAGCATGTTTTAATGAAAGAATGTATTATTAGGCAACATGCGTCATTTAAAAATAAAAATAAAAAATAACGTTAATCTGTATGAAACAATAATAATTAATGAAATATAATGTAAATTGTTAGGATACTTTTATGAGGAGAAAATTTACAATAAGCTAAAAGTAAACCTATTTCTTGTAAGAATTTGAATAATCGTTCTAATGTGAGATAGTATTAGTTTCTAATGAAAATAATTATGTAGAAACGATTGATTAGTCATGCGTTTTGTTTTTTTGATTTCTACCTGTAAAAAATATTTAAGGCAAACATGATACACGAGATGTTTGAGATGATTGCCGTTATCTCACAGCTACTCATTGGTTATTCTTACTTTTCCCTTGATAACGGCCGTAATATAAGCCAGGTGTCGAGATAAGGAGTTAGTCGAGTGAAAATGTACAGACTATTCGCAAGCACGGCCGTCGGCCTTTTTGTCGCCATCGCGGTCAACGTTCTCGTGCCGCAGCCTGTGGCCGCAGTCTCATGCGGACAGAACCAGAGCCACAACGCTTTCTTCGGGCAAAGGCAACTCGGAGATCGGTAAGTACCAGGAAGAAAGAAGGACATGCCTCCCAACTTATACGAGTTTTTGTGCAGGTTGCTTTTCACGAACCACCCTAAAGTTGACTACAAACTGTGGAGAGTGGTCACCTACGACGTCGACTACAAGATCCCACCGACGACCCCCAATTATGTCATCTCGTACGTCGAAGCTCTCGACCAGTTCACGGACCACAACGGTGGCTGCGCTATGCTCCAGAGCGGTGGAGTCGGATCCGACTACGTCAAACTTCACCTCAAATCGCAAAGAAACCACGGCCTCGATTTTGTCGTTAGGGTTTATGCAGCAAAACGTTATTAAACTTGCACGTTATTAAAAGAAGCATTGTATAATCAATTTACTTGTTTTGATCAATTTTTAAAAAACACTATGCAAAGTTAAAAGTGCTCGAAATCCTCCTCACCGTATTTGGTACGCATGTACATGAAGCTGGATCGTCTGTGTATCTTGGTCCTCTTAGTTTCGCTGGTTTTGCCTGTCAGAAACGTTTCGACGTGGGATGTTGGGTGCGTTTATCAATCCACGAAAATGCTTCACAGTTTTGATAGTGTTTTAACTATAAAGAACCACTAAAAAGAATTTTGCGTAATCAGTGAGAAATCTAGACAAAAATGATCGAAGACGATCAAAAAAAGTTCAAATATTTTTTAAAATTATACGTGTTAAAAGAAATAAAACGATCCAATTTAGACTCTCCTTTTCATTGTACATAAATTGAAGATTTCATTATGTTATGATGCCCATATGTAAGGATTTAAAAGCACAGATGGGCCCAACACAAAACCAAAGTAAGTCCATCATTAAAATTAATAAAACCTTCTCATGCACTATTTCAATGCACAATAAAATTGCAAGAGAAGACAAGAAAATGGTTAGGTTTATTATTAAATATTAGCCAGGGCAGAGTATTGCAGTAATATTATATTTATTTTGAGCTCGAAGTTGTCCCATTGCCGCCTGATTTATGCCATAAAATGGTTACACCCCGCATCCTTTTGTTGGAGAGATAGACGAAGGTTTAGTGTAGAAAGTAATTTGTGACACAAAGCCTAAAATATGAGAATCTTCAAACAATGTAAAATATGCCGCGTCTTCCAGGTCATCAACGCAGAACATTTGAATCGGAACTTTCAAAAAATTATGTGAATCACTTATATTTCGTGTGATCAGTACCATTTTTTGGAAACAACTTTGAATTAGTTAATATTAAAAATAAAAATCTGGGAAGTTTTTCCACAAAACTCTGTAACTCATCATTGGAACATTTAATCTTAGCCTAATGTATTTTAAACAGAGTAAAGCGAAATTAAGAACTTTTTAAGTATACTTTGAGGAGATAAAAAATAAGTAGTGTTAGTAGTAGCTCTTAATAATTCATCGCTATTTTATTTTAAAATACAACTCAAGATAACGATGGGAGTGAAAATAAAACTCTTCAATTAAATTATTTCATAACATTTCCTGGGATATTTTAAGTGTTTTTTATGATATTATTTTTGATATCTAATAACCAATCTGAGAATTCAATGGAATCTCCATCCGTGCGCATATTCTTGGACAGTTCAGTTGCTGAAAGCTATTCCATAACAAACTGTTTTTCAATCATGCTCATAAATTTTTCTAATGCCTCCTTTTTTCTACACTGGTAAACCCTGTGGAATGTCACCACCCAGCCTAAGGGCTCTTACAGACGAGGCGGTTTGGTTGATTCAACTAAGTTGCCCGGTTGAATCTCAACTAGTTTACTGTCGTGTGAAGTCGTTCTTTGCTGTTTTAACACCAGGCAACTTGTGGAATCAACTTCTCTGTCCAAAGGGAAGACACTACGATGTTAGAACCCAAGTAAGCAGGAGTGTTCTTGTGCTTGCTTTTCTGCAAAACTCGAAGCAAAAAGAAGGAAACCCAGTACTGAAAAGTGTGGATTTATCCGTTGTTATAAAATTGGGAAACGGGCGCTTTCTCTCAAATACTGTTGTGCGACTGCCCTCCAAGCTTCGCCTCTTTTAATCTTCAATGAACTGCTCCACATTGAAACTTGCAATTGCAACGCTTTCCATGGTGAACTCAATTGACTCAACTAGGCGACAGTTGTGAAGGACGAACGCCTAGCCAGGGTCTTTTGAGTTGAATCAACCTGTGGGTATGAGAACATGAGCGGCATATGTGCCTGCTGGCCATCCGCCTGGGCGGACGAGCTGACTGCGCGCGAAAGGGTTGGGGCGATTCCCAAGCATTCTGCCACGTTACACTCCTTGACACCTTAGACCTTTTTCAGACGAGACGACTAGTTGATTCATCTAGTTGAACCGACGGGTGTCAAGGAGTGTAACGTAACGGGGTTACCAGAATTCTTTATGTCTTGTCCGTTTATTGGAGAAGAACTGCCGCTAGTCCTGCCCAAGTAATGGTTGCAACGTTTTTGCCCGAATGTCTGCAGAAATGTATCACGCATTCGTATAAAAATGTCTTATCGCTACCTCCAGGTTTGGCAACAAAGAACATACTTTCAGACCTACTCATTTCTTCAGGTAGGTCAATTTAATTGTATCGAAAACTTTTGATTGATCTACATTAATTTTGCATATAAATGACTTTATGATCGCATCTTTGTAGACTTCCGTTAACAGCAATTTCTTTCAAGATTTCCTGAATTGACATTTGCCATCGGCAGGTACTTCAATTTCAGTCGGGCCTAATTAGCTCTGAGAAGGGCTGGTTAAAACGGCTTAAGTTTAGCCCTGAAAAGAGATGACTGAATTTGATTGGGGCATGTTGTCTGTTCTCTCTCTCACTCAATCTCTCTCTCTCTCCTCTCTCTCTCTCTCTCTCTCTCTCTCTCTTTCTCTCTCTCTCTCTCACTCTCTCACTCACTTTCACTTTCTCTCTCTCTCTCTCTTTCACTCTCACTTTCTCTCTCTCTCGCTTTCTCTTTCACTCTCACTTTCTCTCACCCTCTCTTTCTCTCTCACTCTCACTTTCACTTTCTCTCTCTCTCTCTTTCACTCTCACTTTCTCTCTCGCTTTCTCTTTCACTCTCACTTTCTCTCACCCTCTCTTTCTCTCTCTCTCTCTCTCACTCACTCACTTTCTCTCTCTCTCTCTCTCTCTCTCTCTCTCTCTCTCTCTCTCTCTCTCTCTCTCACTCACTCACTTTCACTTTCTCTCTCTCTCTCTCTCTTTCATTCTCACTTTCTCTCTCTCTTTCTCTTTCACTCTCACTTTCTCTCACCCTCTCTTTCTCTCTCACTCACTCTCACTCACTCACTTTCACTTTCTCTCTCTCTTTCTCACTCTCTCTCTCTCTCTCTCTCTCTCTTTCTCTCCAAAGAAAGAAAGAGAGAGAGAGAGAGTGAGAGAGATGGAATAGATCTTATGATGAAAATCTTCCGTAATTTCGCGAATTGTAATCCGTTTTTTAGCGATTTTTTTATTCCATTGGTCTTAAATAGCTGTATATTTACTATGTAAAATAAGAGATACTGACCCGGCAGAAAATCTTTCACAATTTTAATCGGAAAAAAACAACAAAGAAGCTAAATTCCGGTTTAAAATAAGTACTAACAGCAATTATTTCTAATTTCAAATTCGTCTTATTTTGTAGAAAAAATGTTTCACTTTCCAACGTTGTACAATATAACATGGTTTCTTTAAGTTTCAACCGAGAAAATAGAGATGTGGATAATTCTATTAAAACGTTTCGATTACCCTCAAATATCTTTTTTTCTTTCTACACCATTAAAACCGTATAGGTCCTTCTCTCGCTCACACTTCAGTCAAAACTTTTTTAATATTGTAGAGAGATGTTATGACATTGCGACATCGGAAATCCTTGAAATGAACTATCAGGACGAAGAGGTAAGTGCTAACTTTCAAAACGCCTCAAACATTTTATTTTATTTCTGCGGTTCACGTTTATTTACAGAGACGAGATTTGTCCCATTCCGTGTAGTTTATTGAGTTCTAAAACCCTGTAACGTTTTCATGTGGATACATAAAACAGTTTCAAAATCATGATCATTTTTGTGATTTTCGATAGAAAATTGGAGGCAGTAAAGCGAAAATGTAATCAAATTATTTTTCGATTGGGGTAATTAGGGCAATAAGGCAAAATTTAATTTAAAAAATATTTTTTTCACAAAAACTTATATTCAGGGTTTCTAGTGTGAAAAAAAACGAACTTGGTTTCTTTAAAAAAAAATAAACATTTTTTATTGTCACAAAATTTCTTATTCAGGGGTTTTGAGGGTAAAAAACGAATCTTAATACTGTTCCTTGTTAAAAAATATTGTATCTTACTTGCCAAGTCGCTAGGTCACAACGAAAAATTTTTATTTGGCAGCTAGGCAATGGCATGAGCAGTAGCACATTGAAATACATAATTCGTGACCAAGCGACTTATCAGGTAAGGTACAATATTTTTTAACAAGAAATAATAATGATATTCGTTTTTTTAACCCTCGAAAACCCCTGAATAAGAAATTTTATGAGAATAAAAAACTATGTTTATTTTTTATATCTAATTTTGCTTTACAGCTTCTGTTTTTATTCATATTTTTTTATTTATTTCATAATGATGATAATTTCGAAAGACCACTGTTCTACTGGAAATATTAGAACCATATAGCACCACATTAACTCAATGCAATAGTTGAAAAATCGCCTCGAAAAATAAATTAGAACCAGAAAAATAAAATAACGTTTGAGCAGTTTATTTATTCAGTTTTATTTTTCAATTTCATTCTAATGTCCCAACATCAAAATTTTGTTGAAATCCGCGGAAAGAAGAAACAGTCTGTTTTGTAACGTTTGTCATAACTTTGAATTTGGATAAATAAACAGAAGAGGGGATCAACAGGACACTGGAGAAAAAAATTTACCACCGGCCAGCTAAAAACAATCTCTACTTATTGTTTACCACAAAAATTCAAATTTTGAGCCCTTAAAGGGCCATAAACCGTATATGAATTGTATGAATTTATATATATCTAACTTCATTTAATGCAATTGTCCATATCGTTTTTAGCTTCTTATCGTTGGTAGAAAAACAACGACTAATATATAATTATCTATTTTTATTTTATTTTATTTTTATTGAGTTTTACGATGGTTCGCAACAGCAGAGGTCATATAAAACCTTCAGAGTGCCGGTGTTTTTGAAAAAAGCCCATATGTAAGTATGTTGGGCCGCTGGATTCGAACCCGGGACCTTTACCTTACAGTGATGAGCGCCGTGTCAACGCCTAAACCGTTGCCGCCACCGACGCCCCATATAACATATTCATGTACTTCTTATGATCTAATACGATCCGGCGTATAATTCTCATATCCTTCGTAAAAATAATCCTTCGTAAAAACATTCCTAACACTCTCTACGTACGTAATGAACCATGTGGGTATATTTAATGCAATTATTCGTTAAATTTGTGTAACAATGAACGTTTTCTACTTAGATTTTGAGTAATCGTCATGTGAAAACCTCTTTCGATTAACTTCTTTCGATTCCCGAAGAAGGAAAAATTGTAAAAACAACGAGAAACATCGATTATTATTTATTCTTCTTTTCTTCCTTCGTGATTGTTCGCTTATTTTAAGATCGTTTTTAAAGTGTTTTTCAGCTGGTTTTTTTTCGACATATCATCCTTTATTATGTATTACCTATTTATTTATTAACTGTAGATTAAAACGCAACCATTCAGTTTATTTGACTCATTTACATTTTTGCTAGAGAAAGCTAGCTTCATATAAGAGGCATTTCCAGGCGCATATTATAATTTTAGAAATTTTGAATAGGGCCGAACACAAAAGGGCTAAAGATCTGACGCATAATCCCGTTCTTAGAAGCTTAAATAACTTTGTATTTACCAGGTTTTGTTAAATAAAGAAGAAATAATCCAGCTTTAATAACAGGGTCGGATTTTTCTCCTCCGAGAGAAGGAATTGTAATTCCTTCCTAGATCCCTTATAAAGAGGGATAGAAATAATTGAATAAATGATTTTTAACAATATCTCTTGTTAATAACATCGATGCATGCAACAAAGGGAGGGCCGCTACAAATTGCACTACTTCTGATAATCATTAAAAGTTTAACAGGTGGGTCGTCACCCTTTGTTAATGGTTCTCCACCCCTATCCCAGCCAACTCACCTTGGTAATATTATCCCTTAATAACCCCCCCCCCCCGACCTCAATTCAAAGGTAGCCCTACAGCCGAAAATAGTTCACTTTAGGAAGTTCGAACAAGTTTGTATACACAAGTTGTTAAAGATCTCTTATGAAGTAATGGCACGTTGACAGCCACGGCTTAAAAAGTCATGAATGTACCCGTTAATAACCCGTCACTTATGAAATTACAGAATTGAAAACTTGTCGATTGTAGGATTCATTGAAGGTAGCATAAGTTGCACATCACCATTGCACTAACAATTTTTAAAGTGTTGCTTTCTTTATTTATTCAGACTTTCAAATCACCACTCTGATAAATGGGGGGGGCATGTGGCGGGGCACCCATTAAGTCAAGGTGACTTTAAACAAAAAGAACTCTGGCCTCCCACTGGCTTTCTTTAAGCTTCTCAAATCCCTTGTGGCTCTCCTGACCTTGCAACCCTTTACCACGTCCACTCATTTCCTTTTTCACTTAGTGCTCAAATACCTCCGTGTAAGTATGGCCGCCTCGAAAGTTTAAAAATAATTCAGTTAAATAAGGAAAGAGGAAAATTCGGTTTAAAATGTTTCGTGTAGTAAAAAATTCCAGTAGGGATCTTACATTTCCTTGGTACTTCATCGTGTTGTTACTAAAGTATCTGCTAAAATTATAGGAACTAGTGAGTTAAAAGTTGTATTTTGAATGCTTGAGAGGTTGTTAGTGGCAAAAATGGAGTGCTCTATACTTTTGCTTTATTTTTTTGAAGTGAGTGAACTTTAGACGGGGTTGGCTTAGGCTTTACGACCCCTTAAAGCCAGAAACTGGAGGCAGATACACCATTCAGCGTGGCTTACTTTTGTCTGTACATTATTCTGTATTATATTGTTTTACTTGAAGTTAACAACTAAGAATTCTGGGTTAAGAGGTTTATTATTTTTCTTTTCTTTATATTTTCTTTTTTCTAAAATATGACGAACTGGGTCATTCAGATAATGAATATCTTAAGACTTTACCTATTTTTTTTCTTGGCAAACAAGGGGTTTTAATGTAGTCGTTTACCACTTTAAAGAAAGCCTTCTTATCCCTCAATTCGTTTTTTTGAGAAACGCTCTCAATTCGGTCGTTCCTTATCAGTCGACAAAGAAGAACGGGGGTTTGTTCCATTTGTCCGTTGCTTGTTAGTCGTGGTCTGCTCAGGCTTAAATAATTAGAAGCAATCTGTAAGAAGGCAAAACACGTGTCGTCGGTTGAGCCGAAAAGGGTTTCAGGGCTCTTCCAGGATTAACTCCGGGCCTTGGGCGACCTCTCGCTTAAGCACAGCCGCGGCCGGTTGCCCCCGATAGCACTTGTCTCATTTAACCATTGTCTTGGGAAATCATTACATCTAGTATGAATTCATAGGGCACTTGAGCTTAACGTTCCAACTTAGGATCATTCATTTTAATAATGTTCCCCTCCATTGCAAAAGCCCTGTCGAACGTTGTACGTTTATATTCCCGAAGCTGAGGAAAATTTTGTTTTTACATGTTTAATTACCTTGTACATTTAGAACATGTTACAAATGTTAGGGCCGGGGACGTAGTTTTTATGAATGGGACAAAAATGCAATCGATTACAATGGAATCTCCATTACCTGTCACACAGGAAGCCATCACGGTCTCTCAAAAATTACAGCCAAGAATGAAACTACTACACGACGTACAAAAAGGTGGAAAAATGAACGTACTAGAAAATTTAGAAATATATAAACATCACAGATTTAGCACTGTTACGCCGGCGGGATAATGTATTTTATATGTTATTAAATTGCCACGCTGCAGTTTTGATTGGTTTTACTGTACACGCGATAAAGCCCTAAGAAAAGAAGGGGGCGAATATAGGCCGTAAATTGGGAAAAGAGAGGTGACCTGCAAAAAAAGTTCCAGTTTCCGTGGGTAAGTCCCTTTCCTTAATCTAGGCTATCTATAAATATTAGTGTGTAAAGAGAAAGTTTTATTTCAAAAAGGTTTAATTTCATTTTTATTTAAACATCATTAATATCATTTAGTATTAATATAAGGAATAAATTTTTGTTTCCAAATTGTCATTGTTATAATTTGTTTTAAGTTCATTTATCTAATTTTCAAGTTTTTTGTTCGCTCATAATAAATCGTTTAAAATAAATTCAATTCTATCAAATAATTCCGTTTTATCTTTTCTTTTATTTAATTACCTTATGTCCGCAGGGACATGACGTATACATATATACATTGACAGGTGAAAAATTCCACCCACTTGCAAAATAAATTCATTTGTATTTATTTTTATATATTAATCATATATTCACGTTTTTTTAACGTTTAATAATTGAGTCTTGGTCTAAAAAAGTGAAAAAATGTAAATTGCTTAGGAAAAAAAATTAAAAATAGAGACAGATAAAATTCGTTTTAATTTTGTTTTAGATTTTTAATTAACATTTCCATATCGCTTATTTCCTCTCCTTGGCTTAATTGCATCTCGAAGATGCCTCGGCAGACTTTCTAACAGTCTGGAAATGTCTCTTTGCTGGAGGTTAGCCCATTCTTCACGAAGAATCCTTCAACATCGTGGAATGTGACTGGAAGTGATGGACGTCCTCTTATTCGTCTTTTGACGTTATCCCATAAATGGTCGATGGGGTTCAAGTCTCCAGAAGGGGCTGGCCAGGCTAAGACTCTGATGTTATGCTGTTGAAGGTACGTTTGTACTATGCGAGCGACATGTGGTCGGGCATTATCGTTCATTAGAATAGGATTGTAGCTGATTTCATCCAGTAGATAGGCAAGGCATGATGTTCCAAAATTTCATCCACATAGCGAGTGACCATCAAAGACCCTCCTTATTGCAACTATTTAACGTTAAAATTTTTTTTTATTAATATAGAAAAATATATACAAATCAAGTTATATTAGAAGTTGGTTGAGTTTTTTGCCTGTTAATGTATAAGGAATACATTTTTGTTTCAAAATTAAGTCATTATTATAATTGGTTTAAAGTTCATACACCTAATTTTCAAGTTATTTGTTCACTCATAATAAATCGTTTAAAATAAATTCAATTCTATCAAATAATTCCTTTTACCGTTTTACCTTTTCTTTTATTCAATTACGTTATGTCCGCAAGGGCATGACAAAATGGTAGCAGAGCGTAGTTAATAAAAAAAATCAGTTGTAAAAAAAAGTTATTAAAAAAATGTAAAGTTTAAAAAAATAAATAACAAAAATAATATAAAAAAGGAACTATTGAAACCCGTGGTTGTTTGGAATTTGTTGATAGTCCCTAAATACCGAAAGAATAAAAGTACGCAAAATAAAAATGGACTTAGGTGAGCAGGAAATCAGGAATGTTTCTGAATAAGACGTGAATGAACATGTAAATGTGGAAAAGAATGATGCTTTTAGTTCCGATGAATTCATTAAATTAATGGAAAAAGAAGTAAAACAGTTTTTGGCAGTAAGTCCTAACATTCAAAATAAAATTTCAAAAAAATACCGGGATAAATTTGCAGCTTCTATGTAACCAGAATACTATGTGTTGTAAAGCGTGATAAAGTTGGTGTTATAAAAAGGAATCTAGAGAATCTAACGGATGTAAATAGAGAGGAAAGTATTTCTTAAAACAGCTCATTAGGAATTGGTAACACCCGAGGGACAAGGAAGAAGAGCTACTCCCAAAAATTTGTTTCATGAAAAAGAAACCCAAAGGGAATTAACGAAAACAAGTAGTTCTAGCACAGAAAATGTCGAAACTCAATTTATACCTAAATTTTCTTCTTCACCCTCAGATAACGGAGATCAGGAAAGTAAACAAAAAGAAGTTACAAGAATCGAAGAAAAAATTTTCCGGGCATCCAAATTACATAGTTCATTAATAAACCGTATAAATAAAATGTAAAAATTAAATTATCCCGAGTATATTTTCAAATTTTTGAATTTCAAATTATTACTACAATTTTTACATGCGTCACAGCCGCTTCTTAAGCTGGGTGCACACTAAGTCTGTGTGGGCGGCGCGGCGCGGAATTGTGAAGGTCTGCACACTATGTAGGAACCGCTCTCGGCCGCGTTGGTCGAATTTCCCCCTCCAACTGACTAGCGCTGCGGTTTAGTGTTGATTTTGCATTTCCAGAAGTCCCCACGTCATTACAGATATGGCGTCCGAGGGCAGCCGAATATACCCGAACTCAAAGATTTCCGACCGCCCCGGCCGCGGCACACACTAGGCCGATGGTGCGGCGCGGCGCGGGGTTTCAGAAGTCTGGTAACTTCCTCCTCGCCGCCCTACCAGCTTAGTGTGCTGGATTACTTTCGTTTCAATGTATTCTTCGTGGGGGTCGGTTCCGCGCCGTGCCACCGACCTAGTGTGCGCCCAGCTTAAATCATTACCGAACCTTGACTTCTGAGGTTTTATTTGTTATTGCAGAACTAAGTTTAGGCTCTGCCGGTCAAATCTTACAGTAAAGCGGCATATCAAACAAATATCAACTTCAAAACGCTGCGCGAAGATGAACAAATCTAAGGCGCGAAAATATTTGGAGACAAGCCGGACAATGAAACAATAAGAATAATCGTGGAGCGTATACACCCGTTGGCGTTGTTGGGCACTAAATTTTATATTGATATATTCGTGAATTGTAGAAAATCTCCCGATAAGAACTAATTTTGACCAACCGCGCCGCAAAATCTAACAAATATTTTCAATCCTCTTCCAGCGAGTCTACTTCTGAGTCAGAAAATAATTATTCCCATCATAAGGGCGGACATTTACAAGGATTGGGTATGCAACCTATACGCGATCGTAAAATAAACCAATTAGGGAAATTTAAAATGAAGTCAAATACGGTCTAAAAGAAAAGAAATATATATTTAGATCATGAATCCTTTTCAAATACTAGAAAACATTTTGAATTTCCTATAGAACGAAAAAGGATTTTTATAGAAATTATACTGAAAGGAATTTTTGGGATCCGAAATTTACGTATTTTTGAAATCAAGATTTGTCTCCAGAGAACTTTCATGGACGTTCGCGCCCAACGCATTACCAAAATGCATGCGTATGCGGTGAACACCAATATGTGGGGCACTCCCACGACAATTTTTATCGGACAGAACCTGTAGCTACAATTTTCAGAACAACAAACAATGGATAACGTTTCACCAAAGAAGGATCATTATTTTAATAGGATAAAACATGATTCGTTCAAATATGAAAATGAAACTATTCCGAAAAACGAGCGAAGCCCCATCAGGAGCAGTCGAAGAAAATAAAATATCAGGGTAGTAAAAATCAACAAATCATACGAGGGCCTGGCACCGTAATTTTTCTGAATTCACAATCTAGTAATTCCGCAACAACCAGCTCTGTCTAAAATCAAGTCAAAATTTAATCTAACTTGAAAGGAAATAATCAACATGTCAATAAAAATTTTAAAAAACTAGTAACTAAAATAAACGACTTAGATCTAAAATATATCTCCAAACGAAAATAGCTTGTGCAAGGTATAATTTTATCTAAACAGTACTCAAAGTCAAATGTTAATATCGGAATAATCGCAGTAATTTTAAACAATAAAATATTTGTAAATGCTCTTACTGATTCTGGGGCGACGAAGACTTCAATTTCCCAAAACATGTTTGATACCATGAAAGGTAAGGGTTTCATAAAAACGAAGAATATTTTTTATCCCTCCAGTAAAGTAGGAAATGTGAAAAGTTTCGACCGCGAATAGGGGTACACTTAAAGATAAAGAATGTGAAATTTTCTTGGATATTTGATATGTTGGTTATTCCAGGATTACCAATAGATGGGATATGATTTCCAAAAGTAAACCGAACTCACGGTATTCCCAAGTCGTCAAGTTTATTTCTTTGGGTTTCAAAAAGATCTAATTCATCCATTAGAATTCAAGAATGGGTTCACAAATTGCGTGGGCATCCCAGAGGAATAACTCATCTATTTTCTCTTTTATAGTCCAAAGTCCTCGCTCCAAAAATTGAGGAAGTTAAAACATTTGAGGTAGCTTTACAATTGACGAGAAGCCTGTAGTACACCGGCCGTATTACTTAAACTCTTCAAAAAAGAAAATTGCACAAGAAATTTTGTCAGAGTTATAGTCCCAAAAAATTGTACAAGAATCATATTCATCTTATCTAAACCAATATTTTTTTGGCAAAAAAAAGGCCAAATACACAAATATAAGTTGGTGATAGATCAATAATTTTTTCAAAAACTATAATGAAGTAATCTTTTCTGCTCTAAAAGGAGGGAAAATTCGAAAGGTTGTAGGTTGAGATGGGGAGTTGGTGCCCGACTGGATCGAAGTCACGACAGATCAAGTGATTGAGCAACGGCGTATTGAGCCGAAGGTCATGGGTTCGAATCCCGCTCGTAGCACTAACTTTTACATTTCAACAAAAACCTTCATAAAAAGATTAATTAATTGAAAGAAGTGATTTGGTCAATAGACCACTAAATATAATGGACGTATAATGAACATATAAATCACATAAAAATTGTATTTGATCATTTAAAACAAAATGGTTTAATAGTGAACCCCGCAAAGGTCCAGCAGGGAAAAACAGAGTTAAACTTTATTGATCATGTAATTTCAAAAAATATAATTATAATTCGCCCAAACCGTGTCTTTTAGAATTATAGAGACCTACAGCATTAAGAAAATTAGCTTCATTTTTGGGTTCGGTAAATTTTTTTAAAGAATATATCCCTGGATTATCAGAAATTGCATCTTGTTTACATGAGTTAAAACGAAAAGAGACAGATCTCCTTTGTAGAAAACAACACATTGTAGCTTATAATAGGATTAAACAAATATTATCAAAACAACCTGTTTTTAAAATTCCCGATTTTGATAAAAATTCTCGCTTTTTCTTATATGTGGACACATCAGACCTAGGGATTGCCGGTGCATTGTTTCAACGCTAAAATAAAAAATATATTTACCAGTTTATTGTACGACGGAAACATTCAACAAACACCAAACGAATTATTACATCATTGAGTAAGAATGTTTGATTATTATTTTCGCAGGCCGGTATTTTGCGAGCTATGTAAGTTTTGGTGTATTCACACTTTTTACTGGCAACCAGAGCTCGAAATGGCTTTTTGAACGGGATAAGTTAAGGGAAAATTCGCAAGGTGGATTTCCTTTTTGAAGGGATTGGAATTAACAATTTCTCATCTTCCTGGGGATGAAAATTTAGCCGTTGATTTTTAAACAAGAGCGGATTTAGTTCTAGATATAATTTCTGATTTGATTTATAATTTGAAAATTATTTAACAGAGAATTGAAGATATTAGCGGGATTAAGAAATTTACTTGATTTCCCTCTATTATTTGAGGTTTTATCGCAATGGCAAAAGAAAGATGAAATTTCAGGTCCTTTAGTTCAAAATATTTCGAGAGGAAAATGACAGGAAATTACACCTATCATACAAAAGAGCACCTCTTAAAAGGTAAAAAGTAGTATATTATCTCACAACGGTATATTTTGAGGATGTTTAGGAATTTAAAACTTAAAAACCAAAAAAAGTTACTTATCTTGGTATGCACAAAGAAATAATTAGCTGTGCAAAAGTTGTTTAATGTTAATATAACTTTAGTCACATATTCTTTTAACTATTTATTTATGACTTATTTATACGTATTATTTATGTAATACTTACTTATTCATTTGTTAGTTAACTATCAATTTAATGGTACATTTAGTTATAGTTGTTATGCTTTGTAGCTGATGTTTCTATTTAGTTTGCTAATTATATTGTATAATTATTTTATTTAATGTTAATTTACAAATTGTCTAGTTTTCCTCTATACCTTTTGTTTGGGTGAACCTTGTGCCAGCCATTGATAAATATTGCTTTTTTTTAACGAGGGTTCGCAACAGCAGAGGTTACATCAACCCTCGGGGTGCCGATGATTTGAAAGAAAAAAAAACATTTGTACGTATATGACCTTTACCTTAGAGTGATGAGCGCCGTGTCAACGCTTATTGAAAATTACTTGGACTTCAGGAAATATATTGTAACGAAAAGTCTGTTCGCTATATGGGGGCCGCAACGGTTTAAGCGGGGAACACAATTACCCGATGCAACGCTATGCGATGCTACTCGATGCTACCCGACGCAAATCCAAAGTCCAATTTAGCATAAGATTGTAATACCCCCGCGCACATCTGCCCGATGCCACGCAACGCTACCCTACCCTACGCTATGCGATCCCCACTGTCCAGATTTTCATCGGGCAGCACCAAGTACAGTCGAAGACAAAATAACTAGACACTCATATTTTTATTTCAAACTATATGTATTATAGTCGTTATATTAATTATTACATACCTATTTTAATATAAAACAAATTAAACGAGAACAAATATTCATTAGTTTTATTTAAATAAATTAATTTTAATGGTTTGGTAGACAATTGATCGAAACATCGGAATACCACTTTTTTATATAATGAATTTAACTAACAATTTATTTCATGGTTTTGCTCATAAAATTACACCGTTTTCGTCAAGTAGCGTCAAAACAGGACAATCATAATTTTTGTAATTTATTTCAAACTATGTATATGTAATTTTGCCGTTATATTAATTCAACGTTCTTATTTTATTGTAAACGAAATTAAACGAGCTCAAAAATTCATGAGTTTTTATAAAAATTATTTAATTTTGATGGTTAGGAAGAAAATTTATCAAAACACCGGAACAACTTTATTTAAAACAATTAAGTTTAACAATCAATTTATTATATGGTTGTGCTCATAAAATTTAACTAACAATTTATTACAAGGTTTTGCTCAAAATAGCGCATTAAGAACAAAAGAGGCGTTGCGATTGTGATACACGCTGTGGACTGTACGTGGCGTGTGCTTGATGTCGCATAAATGTGCACACCCTACGAAAACGTGGCAAGGCGTCGGGTAGCAACATCGGGTAGCGTCGCATAGCGTTGCAACGGGTAAGTGTGTTCCTCGCTAAAACCGTTGCGGCCACCTATACCCCCTACAAATATTGCTATTTACGTATATGGAGCGTATATATATGAAATAAAATCAATCTAGTAGATGATGGGGTTTGGTCTGCGAGTTGGCGAACTCATGTTGAACCGGCACACGGATGTCTTCACTCGCTGGTTTTCAAAAAACCCGCGAGTGAAGACAGACCTAGTAGTGCCCGTGTGCCGGTTCAGCATGAAAATCAATCTAACTACTATTTACTATTCTATATGTCTGGTAATCAGAACTGTGTTTTATTTACTGCAGGTGTTGCCAGTCTTGTATCCAGAATATTAATAGAATATCAAATCTACGTTGCCGGTTTTATACGATAATACATTACATATCATATACGACTATGTGAAACAGTTTCGATATTAAAATTGTAAAGTATTTTAAGATACTGTGTCCCGCCTTGGGTTTTGATCAGGTTAGATTGAGCGACATCGACAAAGTGAAGTTGAATTGTGAAACTTTGGTAACGTCGATACGCCTCCGTCGGCTATAAGCTCTCGCCGAGCATCATCGGGCAAGCGGACGTTAATATGGTAATGCTCCTAATATGATTTACCATAGGAAACCCATGCGGGTGATAGCTTATGTATCAGGGGTTACGACGCTCTAATGAATGTAATGAAGTTAAAACGTGTTTTGCCGAAGGGATCCGGCCGAGCTCGCCTCCGATCCAGTTATCAAACGTCCATTTGGCCGACGCAACGGCGGCTAACGACAGCACGAGTACCATGACCACGGCGCCGTGACGAGATCAATAAATGTTTACAAGTTCAATGTGATATGTAAATAAAAGGTCCGATGTGCGTCTGAACGTTATCGCGGATGCTAAGCGAACCTTGATCCCCTAATAAGCCAAGTCGGCCAACCGAGATAAATAGATGTCTACATCGTAATTGGCAATCCTAGTGGCTAAGTGGCATATATATGCTAATGCCACCGGAAGTACATTTCGTATTACAACATAGAAAGCTCATATGAAACATAACTCACACAGAAAAACTATGTCTAAAGTTTTAATTTTCCTTATAAACATTGTATGAAAATAATAATTGTACAATAAGTAAATAAGCTCGATGTGGGTTGATACAATGGCAAGTACTTAGAAAAATTTTATGTTCCAAGATTTCCGGTAAATACTTCACACCGCAAGGCCTTTTGTTTTTGTAAAACGGTGTTTCAGATTATGGAAGATAAATAGAAGCAACTTGACGATGCAACGTGTCCTTGGTGTCTTTTAACATCAGACATGACAGCGACAGTGGATAAGAAGAATTAAGTATTGAATCCATGTAGGATCGCTGGGAGAAACACTAAGATGTATTGTTACTCGGGAGCTATACCAGATTAAACGTACCCGTAATTAATATGAACGCATAAAAAGAGAGTACGTCCATGTTAATTGGAATGGACACCACGATGCAACGTGACCTTGGTGCCTTATCACATCTAACATGACAGGGACTGTTAATAAAAACAGTTAATAATGGAGTCAAGGAGGATCAATGTGAGAAACGCCAAGATGTACTGTTACTCTGGTGATATACCAGACTAAAATTATCGATAGTTCATATGAAGACATAAGAAGAGAGTGCATCGATGTGGATATGAAAACAGAACAATAAAATCCACGGAGAATAATCAAAAAGGACACCACGATGCAATGTGGTTCAGGTGTCATATCACATCTAACTGCGATTTTTCAATTAATTAATATTTATGAAAGGTATTAGTTAAGATAAAAAAGTCAGTGTCACGAGCGGGATTCGAACCCACGACCTTCGGCTGAATACGCCGCTACTCTACCACTTGAACTATCGTGACACTGGTCAATCGGACCACGAACTGTATTAATTTAATAATTAAACTGAAGTATATCTTCACGAAAGCACTCCGTGGCTATTTCATTTGTCGCCGAGAATCAAATAGATTACACGACAATTGAAAAATGGCAAAAAGGAGGGAAAAATTCGAGAGGTGAGGTTGAGATGGGAATTTGGTGTCCGAGTGGATCGAAGTCACGATAGCTCAAGTTGTAGAGCCGAAGGTCGTGAGTTCGAATCCCACTCGTGACCCTGACTTTTTTATCTTAACCAAAACCTTTCATAAATATTAATTAATTGCAAAATGTTAATTGGTCAATCGGGCCACGGACTGTAAGGGATTACTACGATTGTTGAAATGAAGATTAAGAAATGTGTCCGTGGAGGATCGAATCCTTTAATGACCCAATTATANGAATGACACAATTTCGCAGAAAACAAACACATTGAGTATATACTAATATTTCTAAAAATTTCTAGCATTGTATAAATTCAATTTTTTCCACATCTTACATGTATTTGTTAAATTTAAATTTAAATAATGTTTGTAAATCCCAGGTCCTGAAGACGATCTCAATAAAGATCAAAATTAATTAAGGTTTTTAGTTGAGATAAAAAAGTCAATGGCACGAGCGGGATTCGAACACACGATCTTCGGCTAGATACGCCGCTGCTCTACCACTTGAGCTATCGTGATCTCGATCCACCCGGACACTAACTTCCCATCACCACCCCACCTTTTGAATTTTCCCTCCCTTTTGCCATTTTTCAAATTCATTCACTTAATTAATTGTAATATATTAATTGGTCAGCGGACCACGAAATTAGTGAATTTAAAGATCAAAACGTTGGCACGATAAAGAAAATGTTTTTCTGAAACCTACATCACACCAGACCGCATCTCACGATTTCTAAATAACTATCGACGAATAACGGTCGTCACACACGTTGTTTTCAATAAGTAAATGTTTTATTTAAAAAAATTAATTTGCTAAAAAACCAATGCCGTAAAAGATTTTTAGGAATAATAAGGGGAAGGGGCTCCGGTTAACCACGAACGCATTTTGCAATGCTGACCATTAGGAAGTACGCGTGTATCCTGTTGGCCAACATCCTCGTGTCCTTGGGGTAAGAGAAAATCTGTTGCCATCAATATTTTCTTCTGCTCTTGAACTCTTACTGTGATAAATTTTCGTTAAATTTTTAGGCGTTTTTGAGATAAATTAACGACTACAGTTCCGTTATTTTTTGATTATTTATATTCAAATTCAATCATTTTAAAACAGGTTCATTAAATAATATATTAACAAATTAATAGTTTTCTTTTATTTCTTCCTAGCACATTTCAGGCCAAGCTATTTTTTTTTTACTTAATATTAATTTAGGAGATAATAAATATTTTAAAAAAAATTATTCATTCTCTATACTTCGCCGTTTTTAACACAAAATATTATTATTATTTTTTATCTGTCTTTAAAATATCAAACCTATATTTTCAACAATCGTGAAAACATCTAAGCTTATTTATTTAGTTTTCATCATGATTGCAAACAAATATCTTTTATTCCAGCTTTAGTAAGCTGAAGATGTTTTTATTTATTAATCTTATCCATAAATTGACAGCAAATAAGAACATCAACCATTCAAACTTTCATAAATTATTTTTGAATTGGGTATTAATAATAGGGGTTCTGATATATTTTGGCCTGACCTTTCCCAAAACATGATGCTACATATAATTATTTTTTATCATGTAACTAACGACCTCCATCAAACAAGTTACCTTTGTTACATTTTACGCAAGCAAAATAAAAACAATGACCTTTTACTTTTACACAATATGGAGACGTCTAAAGTAAATAAATCTCGTTCAAAAGAATATCAGCTCAGGTGTATTAACGATATTAACGATAAAGTTTTATTTCCTTATTATTAGTACTTTGATATTTTATGTCTGATATTCATTTTTGAAATTTTTCCTTGCTGTCGGCACAACGATGAATATGAAGTTTGTTTGAATATTTTTGTCTGCCCACATTTGGTGGATTGGTCTGTCAGACACGTTTCGGCGTTTCGCTGTCTTCAGTGTGTTTTCGTTTGGGAACGCTGTGAGTTTTGGTTGCTAGGGGTTCATGTTTAATGTATTTGTATGTTCTTACCTAAGAAGCTTTTAAGTAATCTAAATTTACTGCTAAAGTAATTTTTGTTTTACAAATTTTATTTATTATTACACTCAAAGTTCTTGCAATTTTTTCTAGTGAAGGAAATCCTGAGCTTTCGGAATTTGGCGAGCGGTGTATTATTGCGTGATCTTGTCTTACTTGCTGTTCCTTTGTACTACAGACTGATAATACTTGCTTAATTAAATAGCTGCTAGTTAGAGTAAAAGCAATTATTTGCTCGTTCTTGACTCCAGAAAGTTAATTAAGTGAGGTACTGTTTTTTGCTCTATACCTGTAATTTTCGAATTTAATGTTAATTGTTTATATTAGTCCTTGAAATTGTTATTTGGCACTACTAAAAAATGGTGAATACCACTTGATCAGATTTGATTATTTTATTACAGAAAAATGACACGTACAAACATACAATCCTTGGTTATCAGTTATCCCTGCATTGGTGTAATACATCCCAGCAATAACAATAAAATAATTAAAAATTTAAACATACATCAAACGAATGAAGCTCATTTTGGAGAAAAAGTGGCTGCAAAGTCGAGCAATTTACACACAATATTTCAATCGTTGCAGTTTAATTAGAGTATAAATTTGTTCAGGAAAACAAGTATGACGGTTGATTTTGATCACGTTTTGAAAGGATTTTATAAATCGGTCACGAACCCGACAAAGAAACGCGCACTGAATTGTCGCAATCCTGTTATTTTCTCTTACTTAAAAAGTTGAGTTTTCTTTTAGAACAAGACCCAACATTTCGTTGGAACTGACACAATCATTACCAGCTCCTCAAACCTCAACCAGTAATTTTAAAATATGCCTAGAGAGCGCTAAATACTTACAATTGAATAATAATAGTTTCGAGATCAATAAACAACTAGGGAGTGTTGACTCACTTAATTACTGTTTGCTTGTAATTAATTTCACTATTTACAAACATCAAACTTTCCTCAACACGTTAAGCCGAATTAAACAGAATATCATTGGATCAGTAGACAATGTATAAATTTGTAAGCAAATGATGAAAAACATTTTAGAATTATAAAGCAAATTGAAAAATGATCGACTCATTAACTGTGTTTGTAAAATTATTATTAACAAATGTTTATTTTTTAATGGTTATTTATTTATTGTGGCAAATAGACTAGAAATGAAAATTTAAACAATGACACAGCCAGAAATTCAAATATTGGTAATATTCAGCTCTGCAATAACCGCAAAATGCATTTTAAAATTATTTTAATTAAAGTAATAAAACTCAAGTTATACTTAAAACAAAAATCAACGTGTTTTGTTATAAGGAAGTAATTTCCCTTTGCACCTTGAAAGCACCGCGACTCTCGAAGAGCATAGTGCACTTAATCCGAAGGTTGCCGGATGATTGTATAACGGAGAAGAATAGATAAACTGTTAGTTTTGTCAATCAGCAATACTAAGGGTACCAAGTGCGTTAATAAATGAGAAAGTTCCTTTCCACCTTTAAGTTACCATAATTGCAATTTTTAAGACTCGATTTTAAAATTTGTATATGTTTTTCCATTTTTGCAAATAATTTTTGTTCTAAACAATTTTACCTTGCTTTCTAGAATCTCGTGTAACTTGAATATAAAATATTAGTTTTAAATAAAATGTATCGACTTGCATTGTACATTTACAAAGAGAAGTGATGGACGGGTTCACGATTTGATTGAAACTTTTTGTGGTGATACGACAAATATTAGATACTTATCCTAACATTCTGCCAACGGACCTTAAGAGGAGACGAGAAAAAAATGTACTTTATTTATATTTTATTAAGTATGATTTTCTGCCTTTGATGTCCATGTATTTCAAATTTCCCATTTCCATATGGGCATTATATTTGTCATATTATACAAATATCAACTTCTATAGTCCACCCATTTAACTAAAAAACGATTAGTTGTAGAGAAAAAAAAACTAAGTCAATTTTGGCGGGTTATTGCGTTGTGGCAACAGATTTAACATAACTTTCTCATCTAGCTGGGAAATGAGACTGACTTTGTTATTTAAATGAGAATCCCATATTTTCATTGTACAGTTCGAATGTAGAGGTTATTTTATGCCACCTTTACTGAAAGGAAAAGTTTGATAGGATCGACCATTTCTGTATTATGCACGACTGAAGACACGTGATGGGTGTATGCAAAAAAAACCACAAGATGACCCTCCCCGTTTATTTCGAAAACGATTAGCATTAGCAAGTTAATTGGGGACGGGAATCCTCGCAGAATATGGTAGGGACCATTTAAGCTTAGCTTATATTCTAAAAAAAAAAGAACTCTATTTACAAATCCATTACAGTTCGTGGTCCGATTGACCAATTAACTTTTTTCAATTAATTAATCATTATGAAAGGTATTGGTTGAGATAAAAAAGTCAGTGTCAGGAGCGGGATTCGAACCAACGATATTCAGCTAAATGCGCCGCTGCTCTACCACTTGAGCTATCGTGACTTCCCATCTCAACCTCACCTCTCGAATTTTCTCTCCTTTTTGCCATTTTTCTTTTTACAAAAAAGGATGTCTTATCATCATCGAGTCAATTTTATATTTACACTGACTCTGATCTGTTATTATTTACGTATGTGGATTGGCGCATTTATTAAAATTTATGTTTATATTCAATGCGCCTCCGATTGATGCACAGAGTTCTGCTCGTTTCAAGAATTCTTCATTTGTGGCCTTTTCTATTATTTCTGAACGGATTTCTCTGCAAGCCACAACAATCCGTTGAGATGAATTGAAATACACTCGATTCTTAAATGCTCCCCTCCCTCCCAAGTAAATCCAAGGGGTCATATCTGGCGACCTCGGAGGTCACGATATAGAACGTGGCGTGCCAATCCATCACCATATAAGGTTCATGTCCAAGTAATTGGTAGCGACTTGACTGTTGAGAGCGGGGCAACCGTCCTTTTGGTACCACATCCACCGCCTGGTGAATAGCGGAATTCTTTCCATGAAAACACGAAGGTTATTTTCTATCAAAGAATGATACCTCTCCCCGTTGAGAGTTCCTCTAAAAAATGTAGTCTAATAATTATTCAGATATCGTGACGTACTCGACCGCATCTCACGATATCTGAATAACTATCGATTAACGGTCACTAATCTCTACACACATGTAGTCTAATAAGCTGTTTGTCGAGCAATCCGCACCAAACATTCGTCAAATTTGAATTGACAACGAGGATTATCTGTTGCCCAGAAAATATGGTAATGCCTACTCAAAATCCCGTTATTTAAGAATTTCGATTCATCGGTTCACAATATTCGGCTGAGAAGGTCCGGTTCCATGTCCATTTCAATGAGGATTCGTGAAATGAAATCTACGCCTCGTTGGATCTCCCTCGCGAATGCCTCATGAGAGATGAGCACGATAAGGACAAAAAAATTTTTTTTTTTCAATATTTGCCAGACCGACTTAGCCAATATATCGAGAATTCGACGATCTCTCCGTAATTGAGGGGTGAGGATTTTCCTCAACGGAAAGCAACACCGCTAGTTCGTTTTCAGGCGTTAGGTAAATGAATGCTCACTCAAATTCTGGTATAAACAAAGGAAAATACGATGATCAGGGTGTCTCCTGTCAGGAAACTTATTTGTAAAAAAAATGAAGAAAAGGTTATTAAATAAATTCAAAGGATACGGTAATCATTACGAAATCGTAAGCTGTAGAAAATAGATGCATACCTTCGTCTCTGCGCGGCATCAACAAAAGCCACGAACATATCTCTCTTCTCGACACTTGTTTACATTTTTATAGAAAGCAGAACATGATATGAACGTATGCAGGTACGTATGCATTGTTGTGCGTTAAAATCTAAATGATTTCAAGAGGATTAACAACGAGAAAAAAATTACAATAAGGGAGGTCATCGACTTTCGAAATTTAACTGCACAAAACAGAACATTGAACATCGATATTTTTAAATACAAATTTACAATTAGATAAGAATGCTAAAACAAAATGGATCATAATTCGGTCAAAACAAGTGAGAACATATTTTTTGCTTGCAAAAGAAAAAATCGGGCATAACTCAAAAATAGTCGATCCTATAAAATTTTCTTTTCAGTAAAAGTGGCACAGGATTAGCACTAAAATCGAAATGTACAAAGAAAATATGGATTCTTATTTAAAATAACAAAGTTAGTGACAATGCCCATCTAGATGAGAAAGTTATGTAAAATCTGTTACCAAAACGCGATTCCTAGCCAAAATTAATTTATGGGTTGTATAAGATGTTGTGTTGATAAAGTTAATCATTTCCAAATTAAATGGGTGGACTGTAGAAGTTGATACACCCTGTGTATTTGTTATTATGATTTAAATAATCAATTATTCACGGTCTCTAAACATTACGTATAAATAAAATATTATATCTTAGAAAATAAGATTCAAAATCGTGACAAATGATATTTGGTGAATAAAAAGTTACAACATTCCAAAGACCCTTCGAGTAAGTTCCTATAAAACTCTGAAATACGTATTTTTGTAGCAAAAAGCAATTTTTTAGCCGATGCTCAGACTACTCTGGATTTTATCTATTATGTCCATGTAAGCCATGAAAGGCTTAATTTTTCTTCTTTGATTCTATATCATCCTTTCATTGTAAAACTTTGCCTGTACTTTATTTACAGAGGCCAAGATTGTGCCATTAAAAGCGATTGATGAGATAATATACAGTTATAAAGTTTGATGCAGATCAGTGATACGTTCAATCATCAATTCTATGACCGTTTTTGATAAATTCTCCACAACCTAAAACCTTTTTTTTAATTAACTGTGCTAAAATACGAAAAGAATAAATAAACGGTAAGTAATTTGAAGCTAACAACTCTCATAATTTTGCGTGTAATAATTATTTTGATATAATTTAAGCAAGAAAAAACGTCAATTGTTCTTCTACACCGACCGCATTTCTGCCTCCGATTTTTTGCGAAAATCATACAATTGTTGATCCTTCCAAGAAGACTCCACTGTTCGGCAAAAAGCCCACAAAAGTGTGCTATCCACAGGAATGCTACCATTTTGGCCAATCTAAATTTATTAAAACAGGAGATTTAACGCCAGAAAAGTGAGTTTTTGTTGCTTTCAACCTTAATTTTTTCACTTTCAATGACATAAAATCTAAGCGATATTTATATAGTCAGAAAATAAAATAATTAATCTTTGCAATAGTTTTAATAACGTGGACATTGGATAAAATCTAGATGAGAAGAAGTTTTAAGTTGATCGCCGATCAAAACAATAGCCCCTGTGTGATTCAGACAAAAAATTTAGAGCTTTTTAAAATTATTTGAAACATTGAATTTAAAGACTTTTTTTTACGAGGGTTCGCAACAGCAGAGGTCATATAAACCCTCAGGGTGCCGGCGTTTTTGAAAAAAAATCCCATTTGTAAGTATGTCGGGTTTGAACGCAGGGCCACTGGATTCGAACCTTTACCGCGCGCCGTGTCAACGCCTAAACCGTTGCGGCCACCGACGCCTAGATTAAGGACTTCATAGAGTGCTTATTTCCAGAAATATTTTCTTTAAAATCGATGATCCTACGGCTGTTAACTCCTCTGTGAAAAATATTTAATAGGTAAAAAAAGTAGTCTTACATCTGTTATTATTTAATACAATGAAAATGCAAATAAGTAAGTATTGCTGAAAGAAATATTGATCAGTAAGTTTACACTATGAAAATATGTTAATGTTATTCTCAAAGATGTATTGACGAGAGTACATAGTTTAGAATAAAAAAGTTTTTTCGAGCAAAAAGCGCTGGGATTTTTTCCAATTTTTTAAACATTAAGCACTTTAAGTATTATTTACCAAAACGCCTTCGTAATAAGTATGAATGAATGAACAAACAACGTTCTCATCAGTGAGTTTTATTTTTAAACTTGAAAAGAGGAAACTTCTGCTCCAAGGGGATAATTCGATTGTCCCGAGGCCTTAATCAACCAGGAAGCCTTTAGCATCAACTCTCCTCAGACTCAGATCAGCATTGAATAAATTAAGGCTTCGAGCATTGTTACGAGAGCTTCTGGGAGGCTCCTTCTCCATATCGGTTGACTGCACCTGTCATGCTCTGATACCTACAGATTTGTTCTGTCAGAATCACATGGAATCAAGCTTTTTTGTAAATATCTTTTTCCATTTACGGTACAGTTATTTTTATCAGAATTTATTTAGTATTTACATATTGCTTACACTTGTCATTCTTTCAACTGTAAAACATTTGCAATACATTTTTAATATTTATAACGAATAATTAAAAAGTAATAATTATGGAAAGACGTGAAGTTAAAAAAATTCCAAACAGAAACGTACAAAATAAAAATAATCTGTATCACAACAAAAAGATGGCAAAGCTCCTAATTGCGGTTGTACAATAGAATGTAGGTGCATATTTTAAGGGATTTCCCTACCAAATAAATTTACACCTTATTTACTTGGTGTTCTAGAAAAACTATTGTACTTGTATTGTACATACTTTTATATTTAGCTAAACCTCTAACGAATATAAACATTTGTGAAAAATAAACAAAGTATTGAAAGAATATAACTTCATGTTTGAAAGTTGTAAAAAGATCCACTGATAAGAGCCTTCTATTTTATGAGCTAAAAAAACGAACTTTGTTTATTGCTAAAAAGTGTATTAACCTACTTTGCTACATCATTCATAAAATAATCATGTGTCCTATTTCAATAGATAATTTTAATTTAATAGATTGATTCTTTTCTGTTTTCACAAAGTAGGTTTTTTAGCGAGAAATAATGTACATTCACTTTCTGTATCCCAGAATCCCCTAAAATCCTATTTTTTCAAAAATCAAAGAATAATTTTTCAAATCAAATTTTTGGCCAACTCCACTCAGGACACACTCCTGGCATTGAGAACCTATTAGTCCGTAAATAAATCTGAACCAGATACATCCAATAAAACGTTTCGGAAGTTTTTGATCATTTCTTTCTATTTTTTCCTCTTTAATGAAATCAATACCGAAAGTTTTTGATATATAGACTCAAAGAGAAGAACTACTTTTCGGAGTACTCTGGAAATTTGATAAAATAAAAAGCAGTTTTTTTTATTTTCTAAGTAGAAAACCGGACCTCATAGAAAAAGAAGATGCTCCCGACTGACCAAGCATGAAAATATCTATTTTTTCTTTGAAACTTCGTATTTTAAAACAATAAAAAGTGTTTAAAATAAATCCAACTTGTTATTATCAAGGTTTTTTGACAGTTTTACAAGAAGCGACTTTATTGGTTTTGTAACTTTTTGTATACAAATGCAATGTTATTAATAAACGACAAATACATGCACAACCAAAATAGAACACCACAATTGAAAAATTAGGTAAATAACTCCAACCAAATAAAATATAATTGAAATTGGTGATCCCACGTCCCTTTATAAGTATATAATTTACATCGATAAATTTTAATTAAAAGAAATATTGAGCATAAATGTTACACGAGATTCTTAAAAGACTCATTCCTCGAAAGCAAGGTAAAATTTAAGAGAACAGAAATTGTTGTAACCTTCGAACAAATGGACGAATATTATGTACAAATTTAAAAGTCGTTAGCTGCACAAATTGCGATCATTGAAAATTAAAGGTCAATCGGAACTTTCTTATGATTTATTAATGCACTTGGTGTATTGCGGATTGTCCAATTATGTAGCATTTTAATAATTTTACATTCATGACATGTCCAGATAACTGAGAAATTTAATAATAAGTTATATACAAATCACTGTAATTATAAAGTTTTTTTACTTCATTCTGTATCATCCAAGAAAATATAATTATTTATATATTATATATTATAAATATAGTTTCATGTTGAATCTACTTTATCATCTAAGTCAAACCTACTTATAGGAAAATAGGACTTTTTTGAAAATTTTCAACTAAAAGTTTTTAAAAAAATTTAACGCGATACTTAAAGTATTTTTATAAAAGAAATATTAAACTTTGCGGTAATGTATTTAAAATTATCGAAAGGTTTTTTCCAAGCAGATCGATAAAACCGCACACTTCACTTCTAAATTACACCGCTTCCTCTCGGTTCAAAGACCTGCAGACGTGGGTTCGATTACCAACGTCTCCCCATAAATATCCGACTCCTCCCCCTAAATATTCTGCTGATTGTTCATAATATTCGGCCATTATAAACAATAAATAAAATAAGAATTATTTAGGGTATACATTTTATTTCACAGTATTTAATTTAGTTAGGTATTCTTAATATAATAGTATATGGTATTCTTGGAGAAAAAATTATTTCTAGGTATAGTTTATTGTAATAATGAAAGAAACAAATTCAAAAATTCAGAGTTTGAGAGCAAAAATTAAATTGAACCTAATTTTATAAAACTCATTATCAATTAAATTATGAACGATGCGTTTTAATAATTATTTTTAATATTTAAACAATTATATATTTTAACTCTACAAAACACATTAGCGCTTCGTTAATTTTGGTTTATACATTAGCACAATTTATAAAAATAAGCATTCCTATTGACAGTTAGCACAAGTACAAATATTTGCGAAATTTGAGAAAGAGAAAGATAAAATATAAGTTACAAATTCACTAATTTCGTGGTCCGCTTGACCAATTAATATATTATAATTAATTAAGGTTTTTAGTTGAGATAAAAAGTCAATGGCACGAGCGGGATTCGAACCCACGATCTTCGGCTTGATATGCCGCTGCTCTACCACTTGAGCTATCGTGACCTCGATCCACTCCCATCTCAACCGCACCTTTTTGAATTTTCCCTCCTTTTTGCCATTTTTCAATCGGCGTATCAAGCCCAAGATCGTGGGTTCGAATCCCGCTCGTGCCATTGACTTTTTTATCTCAACTAAAAACCTTAATTAATTATAATAAGTTACAAAGTTTTCATTTCATGATTTATCTGCAACCAAAAATGTTTTAGTTATTTTTTAGTTTGTATCACATTTTGAAACCTTCAATGCTTTTCCAGAGCTGTGTTGCTGATTGTTTATTGGCAAATGGTTGTCACAGCCTTTTTTAGTTTTCCGGCCAAATGTAAGCAAAATTCGTCACGAAATACACCAAAATTCAATTGAATATCCAAATGAAATTCAATCCCTGATATATGTCTTGACGAAATCCAATTCTCTCTAAATACACGATACATCCAAATCAAGCCGCCAGCCGAATACAAAACTACGCGTAAATCTACAAACGGGTAGGGCGATTTGTTTTTACTCATCATAACAAGTTAATTTATTCAAATAAATTTTATTGTTAGCTAATAGTCACTGTATTCAAATAAATTTTATTGTTACTTCTTGTATTCTTAATTGTCACTCTAGTTTTAGTCACAATGATGTGTTACATATTCGAAAAACATATTATGTATAACGTGCTTTTCTAGTTTTATTTATTTTTTTAAATTAAATATTGAAAGTATAAAAGGTGATCGATTCTTTTTTTATTAAACAATTCGAGGAAAAGACGGGCAATTTTCCTACGTGATAATCATTAAAAAGAAACAATCACCTGTAAAGACGACCTAGACCCGGTAATAAGAAACTGGCTCGCTATTAAAAGAGAAGGCATGGTTCTTTGTTGAAGCTGGTTAGGAATCAAGGCCCTACCCAAAATGGGCCTTTCATATTTTTCCGATGTCTGTTAAAAAAAATCATTCAGCAGTCCGGATTTTTCCGGCGATTTTTTAAGTTGACCAACGCCGGTCACGCTCGCTACATTCAGATAGTTTAGCCGTTCTTGCCCAATCGGTAGATTTCGAGGTCCCGGGGGGATTTATTTTTCGTACTTTTCCTCTCGCTTTTGCTCTTGCTAAAACCACAATCGCGAACGTGTTCTAGAATAATATGCGACCCGATCGGGTGAAGAAACTCAAATAACGACCGTTTTTGGTATCCCATGAAGAAAAAGTGGAAACGTTTGTACAGAAAAATATTCTAAAATTCTTAAAAAAAAAGAAAAAATGTATCCACATTTTCAACAATATGTAAAATACATTAAACAATTATTATTCTAAAAGGCGAACTAACTAATTTTCACACTTGCACTTATGAAATCTGAATATATTGTTGTATTTGGAAGATAAGGTGATATGCATAATTCAAGGATACACTGACATCATTACTATCTTGCTTAAAAAAAGTCCATGTCATCAGTTTGGTTCTAAACGATTGTTGATGTCATGAATTATATAAAATGATGTTGAATTTTTGTAAATAACTCTACTTACTTTTGGAAAATATTAATGCATATCTTTTAGATGTGATTAATATTAAATAAAACCAATTTTTAATCCTTTAAACATATTAAATAATTATTGTGTATTATCAAGTAATTTTTCAAGGAGACATTTAGTGTCTAATTCTGTATCATATCATTTCATGTTTTATGATTTATGATAATTAAGTGAGTACGATTTTTTTCTCCATTTAGGATTAAAAAAATAATATATAACTATACACATTATTTCAAGCAATACATGCTTACTTTTTTTAACTAGTAAAATAATTTATGACATACAGAACGTACACTCTTTAGATACATTGGATATTAACGACTCGTCTTAACCTGGACGATGATTCAAACCGTTTTTTCATCAATTTGATATTCAATAAGAGTTTCGTAGGAACTTCACAATATAATACACTTTTGCAATGTTTGCAAAGTATAAAAGTATAAAATATTTTATAATAATACATACATACTTTATAATAATAATGTAAGACCAATTTATTATTAATTATAAGAATACAACTAATCTAAGATAGAAGGTTTAAATGTTAGGGCTTGAAATGACCTTAGCCGTTAAATTCTTTTAAAAATTAATAATAACAATAACTAATACAATTACAACATTTTACATGCACAGAAACTTATATATATATCTATCTATCTATATATATATATATATATTTTTTTTTAGTTTTTGACATACAAATAATATAATCACATTTGCTACACTCCAGTGAAGAAGGTTGAACAAATTGCCCATTGTAAGTTCATACTTTCTTGAAAGTAGATAAATATTTTGAAAAACTAAAAATATATATTACTGAATAGAAATCACTGCAAAATTATTCCACTTCAAGTAGATATTTAGCAAGAACAAGGTTTCCAGGGGGCGTCGGTGGCCGCAACGGTTTAGGCATTGACACGGCGCTCATCACTGTAAGGTGAAGGTCCCGGGTACGAATCCAGCGGCTCTGCATTCGAACCCGACAAACTTACAAATGGGTTTTTTTGCCAGCGAACCTTCGTAAAAAAAAGTTTCTGAGGGACTTCAGAATGTAACCTACTAGAGTTTCTAAAGTAATAACTTTTTTTTAATATAATAATTTAATTTTGTTTAATATAGTAATTTAATATAAAAATTATATAAAATAGTTTTTAACTGTAAGCTGTATATACAGGGGGTGACTGGCGATAATTGTCCAACATTTCAGGAGGTGTTTCTACTCACCATGAACAACAAAATTCTTGCTATAAACCCCTATCCAAATCTCAACGATAAAGAAGTAATTTAAGGTTTTGGTTTTTTTTATTTTTCGACTTAGGTCCCCTATTTAGTAGGAGGACGTTGTCAGCCGATAACATAAATCAAACTGATTGAATCGGATAATTAAGAACTGGCACTAAACTCATGAACCAGAAGACATCCTGGAAAAATTGAGCGTGCCCCCTTCAACGACACCAAATTTTACCAAATTTTTGGGCTTTCCAGGAGCGCAATTCAAAATGGTGGGCATACCGCCAGAAGCGAATTGAATGGAGAACTTGTGAGAGAATTTCCAAAGCTCCAGGAGTTTGCAGTTATTAACAATTACCAATCCAACATTTTCGAAAAACTCCAAATTTCAACGTTTTTGTTTTTTCTGTATTTTTCATGCAGGATTTTTTCATCAATTCTGCAATGTAAATAAGTATTCTTTCAGCAAATTTGACCTTCTTACAGGTGGTATAAACCAGATTTTTCTACAGTCAGTAATTCTGAAGTTTATAAGCAATTTAGTGGACCTAAATCGAAAAATGAAACAATAAAAAACCTGAAATTACTTCTTTACCGTAGAGATTTCGACAGGGGATTACAGGAAGTTTTTTTATTATATATGGTGAGTAGAAACACATCCTGAAATTTTCGACACTTATCGCCAGTCACCCTGTATAATGTTTTGGGGGGTATTGTTATCAATAGGTTTTGAGGGAAAAAGAGAAATATAAGAGTATGTCGATACACACCTTTTCAGCCGTTGTACAGTGAAAACAAATCCCGAGGGTTTTGGCCACAAACCTGTCATATTTTGTGCACGAGGGGGTTAGATTTCTTTGTAATTGCTTTATTATAATAAAGATTGCACACATCAGGATTTTAGACTAAACACTTGGGCGAAGTTTAATCAACTTCCGGGAATTAGCTCGATACTGTAGTAAAATTTGTTCTGGCCTTTATCACAAAGTTAAGTACATTTTGACTAAGCGTGTATTAATAACCAACTCCCTTAACAAAAATTTGTCTTAGCGACATTCTGTTTTTCTAGTAAGATTATTTATAATTGATCTTTCTTGTAAATTTTTAGTAATTAATATTTTAACATATTTACTTTTGTTTATTAATTATTACTAATGATTAATAATTTCTTAGCGAAAGGCTAAATAAAATACCATTTTAAAATTGGCCGATTAGGGAGATTGTACTCCTTTCTAACTGATTAAACTGATATAAACTGATTACCCATTCTTGCATAATATTCTTAAAAACCATAAGAACAACTAACCACGTTATTTATAAAAAGAAATATTAGAGAAAGAAAGATAACATTTTTTGAAATAGCCGCTTTTGTCAGGTTTTGTTTCATTGTAGTTTCTAATGAGACAATGAGTGTGTATAAATGCGCATCCTATGTGCGTTTTGATTTTTGAAAGCTAAATTACCTCGTATTTAAAATATTATTTTCGGACAAAATTCGAAATAACCTTTTTTTAAATTAAGTTTTAGAAAATATTGAAAGTATCGATATAGGCCTACATAATACATGAGGTTTCATCCTAAAAATTTTTATCTTAACATAATGAGGTTTTATCGTCACTGACCCAAATCACTGTAAAAATTAAAACATGAGGCAAAACTGTAAATTTTCATTAAAATTCCACTAAGAACATATTAAAATTCTTAAAATTCCTTCTTAAACTCCTTATATTTTGAAGAGCAATGAGTAAAATATTAGGGGTATTCACGATGTTTGGAAGATTGGTGCGCGTGGCGATTGGTAGAACAAAAATAAAGCTATAACAGTCCTTGAAGGCTTGTTGTTGTTTGTTTTGGTTTTCTTTTGTGTTAAATTGTAATATGCCAGAAGTTAATAAAAAAGGAAAATTAATCAGCTCTTTCATCCAAAATGCTGTCTATGCACTCGAAAAGTACTAACAAATGACACGCTTCAATTCGTGCCGACATACCTAACCTGTATCCTAACGTCTTACAGCCTACAACTTTTAAGTATAGGGGGTGTATCTATTATGTATGGAGTATAAGGACAGGTCAGAAATTAACAAAAGAAATCTATTGGCCCGATTTAATTAACGCGTTTTTCAGAATAAAAATACGAGTAAACAAAAAACACCTGTTAAATTCATGGCGGCCATTTTGGTTACCTACGCCCTAACGGATAGCAATGTGACTACATTTTCGACCTAACACCTAACATTGGCTCTGGCATGTTTGATCGAACAATATTAACTAGCCGATACTTACAAGTCTACGTCATCATTTTTCTCGATCTAACAGACTTAATAGGGTTGACCCAAAGATCGTGAATACCCCTATTACCTTTTAGGTCATAATTGTCTGACAAGTTTGAGAATCACAGAACCTCCATAACGAAGCAAATGACAGTAACAATATGTATACAAGTAAATCCAATAACACATAAAAACATACAACCAATATGATAGAAACCTTTATAAACCTTAACTAGAATGGAAACTAAAGTAAAATATTAAGCAATACACTTAATTCAATTTTCGATAATTATTTAGTCAACTTATTTTATAATATGAAAAAGAAACCCATGTAATCACAATAGGAACATGTCTAAATAAACGGAAATAAAGAAAAAATATTTATATTATAATAATATTAATACATGAGTCACCATAGTTTGCTTATATCCTGCATTCGAACGTTCACATATAGCGTCTACATCGGATTTCCTCATTAGTGTCTTACCTCTACGAAGCCATAGATATTTTTTTTTATATTTCTTGCACCGTTGAACACTTTACGACGTGCGAGATAAATGTATTAATTTATGTACAGGAGAATATCCGTGGGTGGCTGTAGGCCAAGGTGACGTGTAGAAAACTCTGTTGATCATTCTCCTTTTGTGGGATTCTCAGATACAGAAATCGCCTCAAATCGGACCATAATCGTCCTGTTCTTGGTTTAAAGCAATAATCGATATCATCTTCCTTAATTTTTTCATCCAAGGTTGCTCCAATATTCATGAAAATATAAGTCACTTGTTGGTTCAAGCAAAAAGACATACCGCGTATGTTCCAATTACATGACAGAACTTTTTTTCGACATCATCGGACTTGATATCTGCCTTGTTCGATTTAGTTTTTTTCATTTCTAAAACTTCTATTTTTTTCCGATTCTGCTAGCATTTTACATTCTTTCTCCATAGTTTTTTATTCATCGAGTTTACTGTAGGACTTTTCAACAGAACATCATAAATTGTTTTCAAAATGTTTCATTGATATTTCGATTCTTTCAAAATTTCTGTCAACTTGTTTAGTTCAGAGGAGATAGATAGAATTTTTCTATTAATTGTTGAATTTATCACAGTTTGCTTACTTTACTTTATTCCTTGACTAACTTCCTTTAAGTTTGTTTTATAAAATGCTCATGGAATTGTAGATCACGAATTTTGATTGTCATAAAATTCGTGTTCTGTATGGTACGAAGACACAAAACAAATTGTCCCATAATTAAAACAAAAACAAATTTTAAAAAAGTACATGAAAAATTTACACGAGCTTCGTCTCAATACGCCGCTGCTCTAACCATTGAGCTATCGTGCCTTGATCCCCTCGGACACCAACTCCCGTCTTTTTTCAATTTTTCATCTCAACCAAAACCCTTACATAAAAAGAATAATTAATTGGAATAATTAATATGGTCAATTATGACCACCAAGCAAATATGGATTAATTTAAATGGATTAATTTAATATATGAAAAAAGTAATTACTTCACTAAAAGCTCTCAGTGGCCTCTTCATAAGTAGCTGAGAATCGAATTGTGATAACACGACATTTGAAAATATAGCAAAAAGAGCGAAAATTCGAACGGTCGTAACTTAATATGGGGAGTTGGTGTCCGAGGAAATCGAAGTCTTGAAAGCTCAAGTGGTAACAGCAGCTTCGTGGATTCGAATCCCGCTCGTGACACTAATTTTTCAACTCAACCAAATACTTTAAATTAAAAAAATAATTAATTGCATTAATATAAAATATTGTTTACATATCGTTTTAAGCTATTCAAACGAGTAACATTTTTTCTTTACAAAATATTTTGATTATTCTAAAAACCTACGTGCAAAAGAAATATTATTCTCAAAATCTAAAAAAATTGTTTGGTTGATAATAAACACTAGAACATACTGGTGGGTTATTTGGCTTGGACTGTCTGACAGGTTTTGGCATTGCACCATTTTTAGTGGAAGTTTGTAATAAAAATAATGACTAGATATTTATTCCTATAACAAATCTAATACTAGACCTAATAGCCCCAAAAGGTGCATTGGTCATTTAGTTATGAAGCACGAAAACCTGAACAAGAGCTTTATTTAGTTTTATTTGTTAACCGAAAAGTATTGGGTTGTCCGGAAAATAATGCAGGATTTTAAGTTTTCATTAAAAAAAATCTATATAAAATATTCTGTTTACGTTTACAGGATTACTCATTTGTATGAATGTCAACACTTATTAATCCTCTTCCAAATGATATTGTTTGTTTACCTCTGTAGCATTCCGCTACTTGGAAATAATTCAGTCATCCTTATAATGTCAAAGCGAGAATTTCGTACGATTTTCTTTTACGAGTTTAAACTCGGCCGAAGCGGAGCCCAAACGGCTAGAAACATTAACCAAGTCTGGGGCGAGGGTTGTGTTAATGAGTGCACTGTGCAAAGGTGGTTTAAAAAATTTCGGGAGGGAGATTTCAGCCTTGAAGATGAAGAAGGTCGTGGAAGGCCTTCCTCTCTTAATGATGATGTTCTGCGATCAGTGGTGGAAGAAAACCCCAAAACAACTGTTCGAGAACTTGCAGAGCAACTCAAAGTCAGTAAAACGACCGTCGCTGACCACCTCAAGGCGATTGGAAAAGTGAAAAAACTCGAAAATTGGGTTCCACACTCATTAAACGATCGCCAAAAAAATCAGCGCTTTGATGTTTGTGCATCACTTCTTTGTCGAAACAAAAATGACCCATTTCTGGCCAGAATTGTTACATGTGACGAAAAGTGGATTCTCTACGATAACACTAGACGTTCTGGACAGTGGCTCGACAAAGGAGAAGCTCCAATACATTTTCCAAAGCCCCCAACTCATCAAAAAAAGGTAATGGTTACGGTATGGTGGGCTTCATTTGGTTTAATACACTACAGCTTCTTAAATCCTGGCGAAACCATCAATGCTGAATCATACTGTAACCAAATTAATACCATGCATCAGAAATTGGCAGTAATGAAGCCCTCTTTGGTCAATCGGAAAGGGCCCATTTTGTTGCATGACAACGCTCGACCACATGTGTCACGTGTAACGTCACAAAAATTATTGGAGCTTGGCTATGAAACTTTGCCTCACCCACCCTACTCTCCGGACCTCTCGCCTACTGACTACCATTTTTTTAGACACCTGGACCACTACTTACAACACATAATATTCAAAAATCAAACGGAACTGGAAAATGCATTTATTGACTTTATCAATTCTAAAAATTCTGAATTCTACTCAGACGGAATTAATAAGTTACCAACACGTTGGGAGAAATGTATTGAGAGTATGGGAAATTATTTTGATTAAAGAACATTGCTTTAAAGTAACTAGTTTCTTTTTTTTTTGTTTAATACCAAAATCCTGCATTATTTTCCGGACAACCCAATAATATTCGTTTCATCACATGTGACCATCACGAATATATTGGTAAAACACCAACAATATCAAAACTAATCTAAAACCATTTGGGTTTCACACCGGATACTACTAAACTATCATCAAAATCTTTAGTGAAGAAAATCATTGTGATTGTCGAATCGATTTATAAATCAAATTAATTTTCGAGTATTTTTATTACGAAATTACTAGTGAATAACAAAGGTACAAAATTGAATTGAAATTCAAGTAAAGTGGAAAATATTTTACTTAAAAGGTAAAGGTACTAAGAATGGAGGAAGTTTTAATTAGACATCATAATCTTAGCAAAAAAGCATAGAGTATCGACTATCCCAAATTTTTCTTTTTCAATTTTTCTGTTGCTAAACTCCAACCCCAACTATTTATCCATCTTTTTATAATACTTATAAACGGTTTCAAAACAAATATTGGATTTCAACAAAATCGTGTTTGGTTAAGTAATATAATAATTCAACGCCATCCCGGATATAATGCCGGAGTGAAGCAAGACGCCGAGAAACCGCTGAAAAATTTTCTAGGACGGCCCAATTGTCTGAAATTAGAGCTGTGCCGTATTAATAATAATAGGGGCTTACAGTAAAATGTCGACATGGCGGAACCGATGCTGAAGTCAGCCGCGAAAATTGTTATACTGACTGCTTTATTGAATTTTTCAACTGTATATTTACGGCTGGTGTTTATGTTTTTCCGACTATCCGGAGATTAAATCGGGCCGGGACATCCGTAGTCTCTAACTCTCATGATTCACGACAGCATGACGGTCTTTTATTGTGTCATAATAACATTTTTTCTTCTTTATGTTCCAACTTTCCAAATTTCATACAATTTCTAAATTTATGTTTATCTGTGAGGAAACATACCTTCTCGCTATTCGTAGCCATACTGTTAATCACGGTTTATATTCTTCTGCCTACAATCTACTAAAAACAACCTAAAATATAATAAAACACATAAGCGTCGTAAGGGATTACCCGTATTGGGTATGCAATCTGTTCGAAGATGACATTAACCACTTCCATAAGTAGCGGGACAGACAGTACCGATCCTTGAGATATTCCGTTCTTGTAATTTCTCGTATCCGACAACATGTTCCCATGTCAGCATGTAAAACCCTGAAACATCTGCTAATTAAATAACTCCACAGTAGTTCCGGATACTAAGATTCACATGAAGGCCTAACTCGCGACACTACTGGAGGACACCAAACTTCCAAGTCTTTTTTATGAACTCTCCGAGGTCGAAGAGCACGGCCACTCCGTATTTTGTCTTCTAAAACGAAGACTGGGTCTTGTTGTCAAGAAAGACCACCTGATCTATCTCCTTTCACAAGCCCCACCAAATGATTAAAGAAAAATCCTCAAATCTCCAGAATCTACAAAATTCTTTTGTTTACTATAGATTCGTAGACATTTTCCAGGCAGTAATGAGATGATTGGTTAATGTATTTTCCTTCTTTCCTGATCGGTGTTATCATGGCCTCAATTGGACCTGATATGTGATGGGTACCGTCGATACCTTTAAAGTTCTCTGTGACGCTAGTGAAGTCCGGTGTAACCTGTTCTATCCTACGCTTTACACGGCGGAACTGACTGATTGCTCGAGACTCCAGCGCTACCTTGTTCTGTTCTGTGATTGTTCTATAATCCATCTTAAAAATGTGTCTTCGGTAAGTTCATCGTTCCGTTAATACATCTAGGTCTTCCAAGATGAAATACATGCCATCAATATCGTTCCTAGAAACTCTTAAAGGAAGTTAAAATGGCAAAAAAATCCTCATACGATCGGATAGCCAAGCAGCTATTAAAGCAATAGCAAGTAAAAAAATCACAACAAAAGTAATTAGAAAATGCATCTAAACTCTCCAAAACCTGGGAAAGAACAATAACCTGATGATATCTTGGGTACTTAGAAGGACACTTAGAATTTTGGGTAACGAAAGAGGGGATCATGGCCAGAAAAGGATCTGCAAGGACTTGTATAGGCACTGATGACTGAACCTATTCTTGGAATAACAAAAACAAACACAGAATCCTCCATCAAAGGATGGATCTAAAAAAGAGAAAAGGAGACGTCGATAAACTCTAGGGGAGAGAGACACAGTGAGCTTATGTTAAAACAGCCCTCACCAAGCCCAGCCTCTGGTAAACTCACTGCTGCAGTTCAACAAGTGCAAATTCAGAAGAGTGATAGGACTTTTTACAATCACTGCCATATGAGAAAACATCCGCACGACCGACATATTCAATGTTTATCCCACGTGTAAATTAAGCAATGAGGAGGAAGAAACAGCCACTTCAATGGAGACATAACCTGGGATACAAAGAAAAGTTTCAAGGGAATGGCTTTGAAGCCACGTCTGTCAATAATTAAATGGACTCCAAATAAAAATTACTTTTTAAAAAGAATTTTATTGTAAGAGCTACAACTGTTCAGACGGGGCTTACAGCAGAGAGTGATTAAAATTACAATAATAAACTTGTAGGAAGGGAAGGGGTTTTAGATTAGTTATCAGTAGACATAGTGTCAGCAGTGTCGGATTACTGTTTCCTTTCCTGTAACTAATGACCCTGGAAGAAGGATCGAGCCGATTGCACTGAACTAAGGAGCTAGTATAATCAGCCAGACGGCTGTAGTCAATGAAGATATCGTAGCATCCATCTTCATCATCTTCTTCTTCTTTCCTGATATCAAGTGAACTCTATTCTTTGTTGTACCGGTAGTGAATCCGTGCTTATCCTGGATATGTATTGTCTGATATGTACACGAATTATTTTGCTGGTGGAATCTTTATCTCGATATGTTCAATTTATAAGCAACAAGGTTGTCAAGCGTTAAAATTGTTTAATGTCCTATTGTTATCCTTATTAACCGCTTTGCAATAATTTGAGTTCATTATATATGTTCTATAAGTTACCAACAATCGCATTATTTTTACGTGATTCTTCTGTATACATGTACGTCGAGCAGTTGGTGGAGGGTTTCTTAAATTATTATTTTTCAAAATCTGCATACTCTTCATCTGTTAAAAATTTCTATATTAATTGCGAAATTAAATAAAGCGAACATAAAAGGACTTAATGGAGCAGCTATTAAAGGTAAAGGATAGATTGAGAGAACAATTAATTCAGGATTCGCGTTTAATGTAGCCTAAAGTGATAGAAAGTTGTTCCGTTATCGCGCCTCCCAAGTTAAATGTCATTGCAAATATTTCTTAAAATATATTGAAATTGTTCCACCAGAGGAAAATGATTAAACAGAACCATCTCTCTGTTGATGATGTTTTATCGGAAATCCTTAACAAAAAATATTCCTCACGAATTTTAGATGCTATGCAACATGAAATGGTTCGGATGCCTCGAATTCTTGTTAATCGCGAGAATTCCCCGAATAAAACCTGTTTAATGAATGGTCGAAGTGATATACTGATAGCAGTCAATTTCAACGAACATATAAAATTCTGACTGGAAAAGTAATTTTTAAATCTTTACGCCCAGTATTACAGATTTTAAAAATGAAAGAGGCAGCAGAAGAAATAATTCTATGAAGGTCGGGCGATGTCAATGCTATTACATATTAATGTTTCAATACTTTTACTCAAAGGTTTTAAAGTTCGATCTATTCACGCTTTTATTCGCTTGTCATTAATTTTTAATGATAAAACCGCAATCTTCGTATTTACGCACAATCATTATGTCCTTAAATGCTACAATACTATAAATGTGTTTTTTAAGAATATAAAAGCACTGCTTTAAACGATTAAATAGAAAACAGATTTTTTTTTATATCCAGGCTCAGTGGAAAACAATGCGTAGTTAAGCGGATTACAGTAAAAACGTGTAAAATCCTTGTTTTATGTGAAAGTATAAGGTTGAGCGAAACACACAGGAAGTTTTTTATATGTAGCAAGTTTTCAACAAAACCTAGAACACCTTAAAATCTTCCATTCTTTTTTCCTGAAAGATACAACTGCTTTTGAATAATATGAAAACCACATTTTCTAAAACTAAATTTATCAACACAAGTGTAAATAATTTCTACTTGAAGTACATAGTACGTCATAATACAGCTTTGCTTTAGAATTGTACATCAAATTATTTACCCGGTTTATTGTACAATAGCTTTAAATATTATAACTAAAAAATCGGAAATTAGACCAATTTGAAAGTAATGGAAGACTCTTAATTCCTTCAACAAGCTTTCCGGTTACCCCATTTATCAGGACATGATCGCAATTCCGATCTTTTATAAAACTTAGGGGAAAAAATCTCATCAGGGCTTGGAAAACTAAAGTAATTCTTGATTGAAAACATTCTTACAATACAGAAACTTAGAATCGTATACATTTCCGATGTAGAATTGACGGGTTCTAGATCCAATTCCTCTTTCAACTCGCAGATTCACTCTACTTGAAACCATAAAGTATAAGTAGTTGAAAGTATATAATAAGTAGATATTTATAAGTTTAAGTAAATATATTTAACCATGTTATAATTATTAATATTTACGGTCTGCATTTGTATATTCACTCATTTTCTGCGCCTCGTACGCCATCTTCGAAAGGTTTATTACACATTCCATGCTATTTACAAGCAAATAAATCTTATATTATTTTACATATTTGTAAATATTTAGAGGATTTTAACATTATAACAATTAACATTACATGTTTTACCTTAATTTACATATTTAGTTTCATATTTAATAAAATAAACATAAACTTCATTGGAAATTTAAAATGAGCAAAAGCGTAGGAAGGTTTTAGACAATGAAAGATTTCAAGACGTACATAAAACATTTCGAGAAAATGTTGATTTCCTAAAGCAAAAAAATGTACGTTAATTCAAATCCATTTGAATTCAAAGTAAAAATATTATATTTATAAGAGTACGATATTTTCCTTGAAAAACTGACAAAACGGTGGTTTTTGTAAATTTCCTTAATCTCTTGTTTAATAGTAAATTTATCGGTGTATGAATGTAATCTACTAGCGTAAATGGAGGGACGTAGTCCCTAATTTTCCCTAAAAAAATCAAGTGTAAAAATTATTGGGGTATGAATAGGTGCATATAATTTATTAGCGTGAATGGAAGGGTTTAAATGTTCCGAGGAATATCGACTGCTCTATGTTAATGTGAATGGTATCTAGACTTTGTTGTTATTGTGTTTCTATATATGCGTTTGTTATTTCTGGTATTTTATCTACATTGACGATCTTGAGGTACAGAGAGTCTAGCAACGGAATCAAGAAAATAGAGAGTTGGTTATACCTTAAAATATCATAACTATGCCGGAGAAACAACAAAAGGAATTGTTAGGCTTAAAACGCGACCCTAAAATGTAAATAAACAATAATAATACAAAATTCTAATTAATTAAGGTTTTTAGTTGAGATAAAAAAAAGTCAGTGTCACGAGCGGGATTCGAAACCACGATCTTCAGCTAGATACGCCGCTGCTCTACCACTTGAGCTATCGTGACCTTGATTCACTCGGACACTAACTTCCCATCTCAACCCCACCTTTTGAATTTTCCCTCTTTTTGCTATTTTTCCCATTGCCATTCTTTTTTATCTCAACTTAATTAATTAATTGAAATATATTAATTGGTCAAGCGGACCACGAAAACTAGTGAATTTAATAAGTTAAAATGAAGTATACCTTCACTAAAGCTCTCCGTGGCCATTTCATTTGGTGCCAAGAATCAAACAGATTACACGACATTTGAAAATTGACAAAAAGGAGGGAAAATTCAAATGGGGAGGTTGAGATGGGAAGTTAGTGTCCGAGTGAATCGAGGTCACGATAGCTAGAAGTAAATATAATACAAAATAATGATAATTTGCACGAATTGACGTATAAAAACCTATAAAAATTAATTAACTTTTATTAAAGATCGATATAACAAAGAATGATCATCCTTCACATAATACAAAAAAATTCACTCATTTCCCAACCATTTGACAAATAACAAAATACTTGTTGCGATTAGACGTTGAAAATGTATTGGCAGAACTTTGTCCCAAGTCAAAACATATTTTCATGATTTATTTCTAGAATGAACGAGAAGCGTCAACCAGCACGTTATATATGTGGTATGTATTACTAGGGATTCTCCAATTTCTCCGAAATGTATTCTTTTGCCCTGGCAACACGTACATAGTTATAATTTTTCAAAATAAACACACCACGACTTTTGAAAAATCAAATTCTGACTTGTAATAAAGTTTTGAAATTATAACTAGAAAAAGAGAAATATGTCAAAAAATTAAAAAAACCAATATTCAATCAAAGAGAACTTTATTTACCTCAAGGTAACAACCATTCTATTTCCGTAAGTATATTCTCCATATTAATTGGAGCTTATGTTATGTAACCATTATGTTATGATTAACCTTTCTAGCAATAACTAGACATGACCCTCAATTATATTCAGTATTGTCTGTACTACAATGTGAATGTAAAATCTAAATTGTTACTGCTTTATGTTTTGAATCAAATGAATAAAAATTATAAAACGCACATTTTTTAATAATTTCAGTTGTCAAAGTTTAAACTTCAAAACTTTAAAGACAATTAATATAATTTTACTCAAAATAATTTACAAAGCAATATTTTACTGTAGTATATTCATACAGCAGAACCATGAAAAATAACATAACTATTTTAATAAAAACACAAGATTTGTTAAACATTTATTATATTTTAAACATTCATTTAAATACAATACATTATATAATATTACATTTTCACATTTTAATTAAGTGATGATAATATTGCCTTATAATAATATACTCGCAAGTGTACACATTAAGGATTATGCATGGGTATGCCCTAATTAAAACGCATTACTAATTAATATAATATTTATATACAAAAAATTAACCTTCCTTTCTGAATCAAAGATTTTATCTTTGAGCACCCCACGGCCTTCGGCTCCACCACAACCAACTTTCAAACCGAACTTCTAGCCATAGAAACATGTTTATATGAAATAAATAATAAACATCTTAACGGTATAGCAATATATATATTTCAGGAAGACAGGCAGCACTAAAAGCTCTCCAAGCCTACGATACTTCTCTGATACTGCCTAAATATCCTCAAATCCTTACAAAATTTGATATACTCTAAAACAGGAGCCTCGGAACAAGGCTCAAATCCATTCTGTGATATAAACTACAGCCACATTTAAAATAACAGGAAATTTAAAACATAATAAATACTGGGAGCGTAAAGCAGGCATGAGGCAAGCGAAAAGAAAAAACAACCTAACAGGAGAAATTGAAAAACCTACTTACAAAAAGAAATAAAAACTAATTGGGATTTTGACAGGTAATGCTCCATTTGAGTACACCTTAAAAATTGGATTATTATAGATAACCACTATCAAATAGAGATTCTGAGACAACAACTTACAACTTACTTGAGACACCTGATACACGTGCCTTGAAAATAATACTTCATAAAAGAAACGAAAATCTTTCACAAATCCGTTAGCAGAGACACATTAAGTTCAAGTGCAGAAGAATGAAATCTCTCGATTCTATAGAGGAAAACAATGAGAAAATAATAAGTATATACAATTTAACTAGACAACAGAATATATTCTATGCAACTTACTTGAGATACCTAATACACGTGCCTTGAAAATAATACTTTACTTCATAAAAAAAACTAAAATCTTTCAAAAAATTTATTAGAAGAGACACACAAAGTTTAAGTGCTGAAGACAGAAATCTCATCTATTTTATAGGGGAAAACACTGAGAAAATAATAAGTATATACAATTTTTAAAAAACTGTAAGCACTGTATAAACTATTAGACTTATATTTCTAATACTCCAATAAGTACATTTTTTATGTTAAGCCAGTTAAAATGATAATGATTTATTCTATTTTAAGAGCAACATTAATAAATAAAAAAGTGTGGAAGTATCGACTAACAAATGTTAATGTTTTTTGGGATATTGGGAATAAGGTGGAATGATAGAAGATGTGTTGTATAATTTGCAAGCTTTCGACCTCTTTATCTAGCCTTCATCAGAGACTACATAGAATTTTATATTTTATTTTGTCAGTGTTCTGTAGGTCTGTAGAGCCCTCATGAAAGCCAAATAAAGATGTCAAAATTTGGCAATTATATAACAAAGGTACCATCAATGACCAATACTTTAAAAAAAATACGATTTTTAATAATATTGCCAGATTGACCAGCAAATAATATTTACGTATCATGAAAAACAAAAAATATTCGTTTAGGGCAGAACGAGAAGTAGTACAATACAGCTTTTTTTCTGTATTGAAAAAGGTTTTCATTCTTCAGGAAAGGAAAATGTCAGAAACGTTTAAAAGTTGGATTAACGCCGAAACATTAATTCAAATCGATCCATTTCAAGAGAAAGGTTGTAAACTGTTGCTTTCCTTGGTATGAAGTTCTTACGAATGATAGAAAAAAAATTTTAGTAACCTACCTAATCCGTACCAGAAATTAAAAGATACGAAGAAGTTTAATATAAAAAGCTGAGTTAAATTAATACACTTTTCTTCCATAGTGGAAAATATAATCTGTCATTTTCGATATTTTTTTAAACCCATAGAGGGGAAAATGGAAAATATTTAACACAACTCCGTGTGCCAGCAGTATCAAAAGTGCCTCACGTTATTCGGTGACAGAAAGTCGAGCGGTAAGGTAGCGAAAAGGGAAAGGGGAGTCGCCCTTGGTGCCCGTTCTATATATACTCGAAGGAGTGAAGGAGTTTTCAGACACTCAGCGACATGGCTTCAAAGGTAAGTTAGCTTTGTTCCCGTTTTCGCTTGAATAACCGATCCGCCTGGTCCGAAAGAAAAGCCACCCTTAAAACCCAATCTATATAAAAGTATACCTTCTTTTTACGTCTTGAGAGTACCCATAGAATCACCCATGAGATTAAATTGGAAAATTTTCAACCCTTGGCACTTCGTTATTTACAGTAAAATTTACAAGCAAAATAAGTTACTTCTAAAGTTTACTGTTTAAAGATTAGAAAATAACAAAAATATGCAACAAACAAATGAAAACTGATCAATTTTACGCTGGCTGCTTATTTCATTTAATGGCACAGGCAATAGATCGAAATGCCTATAGAGAAAATGGAAGGACTACATCAAATAATATAATGAGATAAAAAATTCCGAATAAAAAAATTTGAATATACAACAATATATAAAAATAAAATTAAAATTTACTTTCAGAACACGTAGAAATACACAACAAGGAATATATAATCATAATTATAATCTGGAACACAAAACCTTAATCAATGTTGGAAGAAGAACGAACGTTAATATTTTCAAAAAATCGTAAAATGTTTAGATTCTAGTACTTATTCTTTTCTAATTAAAAATCTAACATGATTTCTCTTACTTTATTCTGTATACATATACCCATAATGCAGATTATGTTATCCTTTTTTTGTGGTAACAGACATCGGTTTATTTAATATTTTCCACCTGACATGAACATTAGATTAAAAAACGTGCAATATAGACTTGAAATATAAGCATAAAGTTACAAACTTAAGAGCTGCTCTCTCTCATTCTCTCTCTCTCTCTCTCTCTCTCTCTCTCTCTCTCTCTCTCTCTCTCTCTCTTTCTTTTCTCTATAAAATTGAGTAGTTAATGTTTAAGTAACTAAATTACATATACACCATCATCTAATCATCAAAGCCAATCATTTATGTTTTTTTAATAAGTCTCCCGTTGTAAGGCACTTTCTTAACTTGGCGTGATTTTTTTTTTTTTTATTACAGATTGTTATCCTTGCTTCCTGCTTGGTCGGCTTGGCCGCATCCCATGGTACGAGCCACACTTCTGTTGGTAAGTATTTGCTTTTACTCCATGTTATTCTTCGTTATAGAGGAATTTTAGAATTTTCACTAAAAATGTTCAAGAAATGCAGATATAGTTCATGAAATATAGATTCTGAAATACTTAGATCTTTAGTGGTAATTTTATAATCTTGCAAGAACAGTGGTGAAATAACAAACATTTCCGCGAGTTGCCATGCAAATTTTCATTCAAAAAGTGTGTAATTGATGTATAATTGTTTTACCATAGTAGTAAAACCAATTTTTAGTATTGTCAATTTTTAAAAAGTGGTAATGATAACATTTTATGGTATATGTTATTAAATGTTCTCCTCGGATAGCTGAGTTTTGTGAAAAGCCGGAGCCTAGAGGATGTGTTGGAAAGAAACTGTAGAGTTGACTTCTTATTTTTATAAACAATAATGATGTTATTAATACTAACAGGAATATTTCTCAAAATACATTTCACAATAAAAACAAGGGGATTTTTATCATACAGTACAACTACGAGTTGAATTTGTCAATTTCTAACTTCCTTTATCAAATGTTTATATTATAAAATTAATTTCATTGGGATTCAAATCCAAAACAGTTATATAGCAAATATTAAATTCGGACACAATTAAAATCTGAGATTATTTATACAGAACAGTAAAATATTAGACGTCCAATGACACGTATTCAACAATGTTTCATTTTACAACCAAGAAGAAATGCTTAAATTCATATTTTTTTCAACTTAGGATATTTTTATTTATTGCAGCAAAACCTCATCAGGGAGACTATAAATACGGAATCGACCATTCCTATCACGGTCAATGGTCAGGTGCGGCTCATCCTCACGGTTACGGCGGATTGGGAGACGGCCACGGAAGTTATGGACTTGGAGGAGGCCATGTGCTAGGAGCTCTCGGCCAGGGTGGACTGGGCGGTCACAGTGGATTCGGTGGTCATGGAGGTTTAGGAGGTAGCGGCGGATTCGGAGGGTACGCCGGCCACGGTGGGTTTAGCGGAGCAGGAGTCGGTGGTTTCGGAGGCTATGGAGGCCACGGAGTGCTCGGTGGCTTCGGCGGACAAGGAGGTTATGGCGGACTAGGAGGTTATGGTGGACAAGGAGGTTATGGCGGACTTGGAGGTTATGGTGGACAAGGAGGACTCGGTGGACTCGGTGGATTTGGACATGGTGCTTCCAGTTACTCCAACTACAACCTTCACTCATTCAGTGGAAACGGTCATGGCCATGGTGGATGGTGATGATTACGCTTAACAGAACGATTGTCTTGTCATATGTTAATATATTTATTTTTGTACTGAAATAAAAATAAATAGTTTTATTTTTAAGCAAACAGATTTTATTTACTCGAATACTAAAGTAAAGTAACTTTGCCAAACATGAAGACGGAAGATAAGTAGATGATACTAAAAAACTGTACGCATGCACACCGATAGATACATAAATACTCCCCTCTCACTCTCTCTCTCTCTCTCTCTCTCTCTCTCTCTCTCTCTCTCTCTCTCTCTCTCTCGGGACATTGATGGAAAACATCATGTACGAATCATCTAACAGACATCAATCACGAAGCTTTCACATACAGACAACCACCATAAATATACGACCCGACATACAAAAAGAAAAAAAATGAGTATACCTAATTGTACAAACATATATCCAACACTAAAAATTAAGAAATACACAAATTAACGACAGTCAACGTACATAATTCAAAATCCTTATAGTAAAAAAGGAATAAATAGAAAGTTTTATCAATGACAAAAAAAATTTGAATAATAAAAAAAACATAATTCATTAAACACACCTACAATCTAACATACCACCGACATACGCCTCTCCGACATATCACTCATGACTTATAAAAGAAGCCTGACTCAAAAATAGCCCACTACCAACACTTAAGTTGAGATTCGGTTCTTACACCTTGGTTGTTTAACTCTCCCAAGAAGTGAGCTATTGCAGTTCTTGACTAGCTCAAATTGTCGGAGCTTGATTCGGTATTGCTAAACATGCTTGGAGCTACAGATATGAATTGATTCAAGGATGTAATTTTTAAGTTTCATTCTTTTGTTGTTATTAAGCCATTAAAATTTTGGCTATAGACTTCAATTTTTAATACTAGTTAGCTAGTATTATAGCTCGTTTATTTTTACTTTTTATTTTTTGTATTTTGCATATTTTAGGTATACTTTGTATTTTTGTATTTGTATTTTATTTTTTGTACATATTTTTTTCCTCTTTTTTGTTTTCTTCTCGCTCTCTTCTCTAAACTGCATATATATTTGTCAACCAATTATCTCTGGCAGACGGATCGGACGATCTATATCCATAATGCTTTTGTTCTTTAATATAGCAAAAAGTTTTAATTTTGCTTTAATAAAGCAATTATTATATTTTTTTTTATTAACACGGTGGCAAAATTACGAAATGTTTCTACAGTCAAACCAACATAGGGAGGATAACGCCACCAAATTACAACTATCTATACACACTGATGGACAAATTTAACGTAAACACTCAATTTATTTGTCTTAAAATTAAATTCATTAATTAGTGTTAGTTACAAGTAATTAGGAGGTATCGTAGTCTAAATAAACAGTGAATAATGCTTTGTTTACTTCCATTGTTTACATTTGTACTAATTAATCCCATTTGTACAGAAAGTAATATCTTCCATTCTGCTACTTCTAAAGATCGCTTTCATTTAATATTTTTCCTTCTTTGATTTCATTTGATATTATTCTGATAATTCAACCTTTTTCAATGGCTCCAGTCAGGCATTTGGATGGATATGACAGTGTCAGGCTCATAACATTATTAGAGAAACGGTACAGCCAGCGTGAAATCGCCAGAAGACTGTGTGTAAATCACGGTACAATAAGAAGGTTTCTTCAGTGCTCCAGAGTACAGGGGTTCACACTGGAAGGTAAAAACAGGGTCGACCTAGGTCTACCGATGAGGTATTCATCCGTCAGCAGGCTATAGGAAACAGCAGCAGTAGGGGAATTGAGATAAGGACAAGTCCGAAATGTTTCAATTTCCTCCTGAACTGTAAGAAAAAGGCACAATGAAAGTGACCTCCCGACAAGGCAGACGGCTTGTGAATCTGTTCTTATAAAACCACAGAAAATGGCTTCAATGGCAATCGCCCTGAAACATATGAATTGGACGTTGAAAGATTGTAAACGAGTTCTGTTTACAGGTGAGGTGAAATCTTCATGTCTCAAATCTTCAGATGGGTGTAATTTCAAATATAAACTATATAAGAGAAAATTTGATTAACATTTTATTTGGTTTTGTATTTTCTGATTTTTCTTCTTTATACAATTTTTTTGAGCTATTAAGCTTTTACTTTTTTAAATGTCTTATTGTCTACCTTACATATTTTTGGTATACAAATCCTTATCCTAAGCCTTGTTAAGATAATTCTTTCCCTGTTTGTCATTTTCTTCACAGCACACTGTAGACATTATCCATTTTGCTCGCCTCACAGCTAATGTTTATTTTAGCCTTATACCTAAAGGCCTCTAGCTGGTTCTCAGCATATATATGATTCCCATTGAGGTCTCAATGTCATCAGAAGGCAAATGAAGTTCTTTAAAGTGCGCACCTAGCACACGGCGTTATCACACGTTTAGATTGCCAAGATAGGAGCGAAACAACTCCGCTCACAAGTGGTTAGTGTTCATCCTTGAGATTTAGTGTAGAAGCCACTGCATCACACAGACTTAGTGACTTCTCCCGCTTGCCCCGTCAACATCTATGCCCACGATCATATGCCGCATAGGTATTGTTCACTTTTGAAATGTATCAGCTGATTAATCTTGCTATGCTATCTAGATCGAGACGACACCTCTACCTCAATGAATTTAAGGCCGCGGTTGTGTTTATAGTGGAATGTCTAACCACCCCCTAGAGAAAGGATGCTTACGGGAAAGAAGGCTATGAAGGCAACAGCGAACTATAGGCCGTTCTCTAAGTACTAGTCTGGGGTCTTACCTACGACCATTCTCACCTAGCGCGCTACTGGGTTTGGAACTGGGAATACTGGTGTGCTACCCAGTAGTTCAATTGGCTTGGCACACTCTTTGCAGACAAGATCTGGTACCGTCTGTCCCACAGATCCGGCACCGACCGTCCGCGGCTAACTCAAAATCCAACAACTCCCTTCACGCATTCGAGGTACTCTGTAGGGATAGTCTTCGCTACCTCGCATCCTATATGTTTCCTTCGTCTGACCTTCCATGTGCACGCGGAGAGTGCTTACGGCGATAAAGTGCACAGGGAAATAGTTGTGGAGATGTGCTTGCACAACACACATCTCTGAGTAAAACCTGTTTGCGTTCGCTCAACCCCAGAAGTCCTACTGCCCCATCTGTATTTGCTGTGACTTCACTGAATGAACAGGTTGCGATCCTCTTTTTACCTCGATCTCCGAAGAGGCGCCACAAGAAGGCCACCCCATGGTCGCGGGTATGGGAGAGGTTATGAGTGGCACATCATCCTTCCGCATCCACTAACCCGTTCGTATTCGAGGGACTCTAAAATCATTTTTAACAAACTGCATTAATGCATGAATGCATGGAAAATTGCAAAAAAGAGGGAAATTTCAAAAGGTGGGGTTGAGATGGGAAGTTAATGCCCGACAGGATCGAAATCACGATAGCTCAAGTGGTTTAGCCGAAGGTCGTGGGTTCGAATCCCGCTTGTGACAATGACTTTTTTTTATCTCAACCAAAACTTTATTAAAGACTAACACCTAACATTGGCTCTGGCCTGTTAGATGGACCAATTTTAACTAGCCAAAAGGTGCATAGGAAGCATTTTGAATGAAAGAGTTCATTAATTTTCCTTTTTTATTAACTTCTGGCATCTTACAATTTAGCGCAAAAGAAATCCAAAACAAACAACAACAAGCCTTCAAAGACTGTTATAGCTTTATTTTTGGTTCTACCAATCGCCACGCGCAGCAATGCGGAAAAATTAACGCTTAACATGCTAAGAAAGTAAGGGGGCGTTCACGATCTAACTGGACATTTCTCTATTCGAGTTAACACGAGTTAACGTCTTATAAACATCGTGAATACCCCTAATGTCTTAGGCCTTCTCGTGATGATAATAAAATATAATTATTAGGGAGGTGTTTTGCACCACACTATCAAGAAGACCAGATTTATCGACCCTACGCAATTCAGCTTGAGAGATGTTTAATAATTTCCGTGATTCCACGAACCACACAAGCCATCGATTTACCATCATTCCCACTACTTTACCTTAGCACGAAATCATATATATATATATCGTTTTATAGCTTTCCTGGAGTTTGGGTTTTTCGATTTTTGTTAATGCCATGGTGATGAACCGCAATAACTTAGTACCGTTAATTTCCAATACGGATGAAATATTAAAAGTTCAGTTCAAACAATTATTTTGGCAATGCGAGGACTTGGATGGAAGACTAGTGAGGACTCTGACAACTGTGGAACACAAATGAAATTATAACTAACGACGATGAGATTCCTGACGTGTTTGACAAATCGCAAAACACATAACCTGATAATTGCAATATCGACATGGTTATTAACGAGGAACAGGCATTAACATCAACTATAATTATTTTATTCAGTTTTTATATAATTTAAGATATATTTTTTTCTCTAATAAATGATCCTCATTTTTGCGTATTGAAAAATAAAAAATAAATTTTCTAATCTCTGTATTGTGTTTATAATAAGTAACAACGTAATAAATTTGAATAATTTTTGTTTCGTGCGATGTGCGATGTTTTGTCTTCTATATATTTGAGTTTTATATTTTAATATTATCTGTTTTTATAAATGTATTATTTATTGTATTAATGCGTTTTAATTAATTTAGCCATTAAAAATTGCAAAGGGTGTGTTTCCCTCTGCTGGGGAGATTCGCACACATTGTTCTTCTCGTAAGAGGAGCGGTAATAATAAGCCACATTGAAAAAATAAGCGATACATAGCAATCGAAAATCATTTATGTAATGATGAACAATAAATATTCATTAAAAAAAAATCAAGAACTAACATAAACGACATTTTTCTCTACCTTGAAATAGGTTATCACACTTAAACTGAGTAAAATGTCAGAAATTCATAAAAGATGGGTTAACAACGAATCTTTTATTCAAATAAACCCATTCCACGAAAAATCCGGTGAACATTTTCTTGGTATGAAGATTTTATGAGGGAAAAACAAAAAATTTATCAACATAAAAAATTTATCTAATCAATATCCACGTTTTTATACCAACAATTGTAAGATGCTGAACAGTTTTGTCTAGAAATACCAAACATGATGTAACACAATTTTCTGTAACAATGGGGAATCAGTCTGTCATTTTTGAACGTTTTTGTATCAAAACTGGAAGATGTAAAATATAAAAAATCAATCCGTCTGTCAGCAATCGTTATAAATGCCTTATGATATTCGATGACAGAAAGGCGAGCGGGAAGGTATCGAAAAGGGAAAGGGGAGTCGCCCTTGGTGCCCGTTCTATATATACTCGAAGGAGTGAAGGAGTTTTCAGACACTCAGCGACATGGCTTCAAAGGTAAGTCAGGTTCCTGTTTTCGCTTGAATAACCGATCTGTCTGGTTCGAAGGAAATCCACCCCTTAAAACCCAACATAAAAGTATACCTTATTTTTACCTCTTAGGAACGCTCATAGAACCTTTGTTGATTTTAAATGAGAAATAGTCAACACTTGGCCCTATAGCACACCATAAGGAATATTATAAGAATACCATCTGGTACACAAAATTTTAATCAATGTTTGAAGTAAAAATAACACATTCAAGAAATCGTAAAATTATTAGTTTTTATTATTTTATTTATTTATTTTCCCTACGTTTTTCTGTAATTTTTTGTAATTCTAATTGTTTTGCAGTGTTTAATGTTCCCAGATATTGGCTTATTTATCCATTATAAACTGTCATGAATACTAGAAATAACTTGTAACTTAGACTTCAAATATTACCGTAAAGTGAAACGCTTCTAAAATTTAAAAACAAACAATAACAACCTAATCTCTTTCACCCTCTCTCAATTACTCTTTTTCTTTCTTTCTCTCTCTCTCTCTCTCTCTCTTTTATCTTCTCTCTCTCTCTCTTTTATCTTCTCTCTCTCTCTCTCTCTCTCTCTCTCTCTCTCTCTCTCTCTCTCTCTCTAATTTGTTGTTGTTTTTAATGAAACAAGATTTAATAATTTTCCCTCTTTTGTACTCATTTTTCATTCTATCTTGGTACTCGCATTCTTTAATTCTCCACATATTTTCTTTTCTCAGTCAGTCTGTCTGTCACTCTCATTATTTCGTCTTATATATCTCCCACTTTTCTATATCCTCCAAACTCATGAAAATAAGTGTTCGCCCATCTTGCACAAAAGTATTTTGGTTTTAAATATATTTTTGAACTTTTGCTCGCAATGCATAATTAAGACCATCAAAAATCTCATTTCTAACTTATAAGCCAGTAATAAAATAAATTTTTAACTTGATATCATTTTTTAATGTTTTTTCAGATTGTTATCCTTGCTTCCTGCTTGGTCGGCTTGGCCGCATCCCATGGCACAAGCCACACTTCTGTTGGTATGTATTTGCTTTAGTATGTTTAGTATGGTATGTATTAGCTTTGCGTTCCATGATATTCTTCGATAAAATAGAAGAATTTTAAAATTTTCACTAAGAATGTTCAAGAAATGCAGATATAGTTCATGAAATATAGATCCTCAGATTATTTATACTGAACAGTAAAATATTAGACGTCCACTGACACCTATTAAACAATGTTTAATTTTAAAACCAAGAAGAGGGGTGCTTAAATTCATATTTTTTTCAACTTAGGATATTTTTATGTATTGCAGCAAAACCTCATCAGGGAGACTATAAATACGGAATCGACCATTCCTATCATGGTCAATGGTCAGGTGCGGCTCATCCTCACGGTTACGGCGGATTGGGAGACGGCCACGGAAGTTATGGACTTGGAGGAGGCCATGTGCTAGGAGCTCTCGGCCAGGGCGGACTGGGCGGTCACGGTGGATTCGGTGGTCATGGAGGTTTAAGAGGTAGCGGCGGATTCGGAGGGTACGCTGGACACGGAGGATTTAGCGGAGCAGGAGTCGGTGGTTTCGGAGGCTATGGAGGCCACGGAGTACTCGTTGGCACCGGAGGTTTCGGCGAGCAAGGAGGTTATGACGGACTAGGAGGTTATGGTGGACAAGGAGGTTATGGCGGACTTGGAGGTTATGGTGGACACGGTGGACTCGGTGGATTAGGACATGGTGCTTCCAGCTACTCCAACTACAACCTTCACTCGTTCAGTGGAAACGGTCATGGCCACGGTGGATGGTGATGACTACGCTTAACAGAAGGAATGTCTTGTCATATGTTAATATACTTATTTTTGTACTGAAATAAAAATAAATAGTTGTATTTTTAAGCAAACAGATTTTATTTGATCGAGTAGTAAGAAACTTTGTTGAACATGAAGTAAACTGTTAAACTAAAGTAAAACTGTACGTTTATTACCTGTACAAAAATAACAGACAGGTAACAGACACTCTCTCACNTCTCTCTCGTTCGCTCTCTCTCTCGTTCGCTCTCTCTCTCTCTCTCTATCTCTCTCTCACTCTCTCGCTCTCTCTCTCTTTTAATAAAGTAAGAATAAATAATAATTAATTTTTTCCAGTATGACAATTACTGAGTGTAGATAAATATTAACTACAAATTGCAATAATGGTTCTCACTAGCTAAGAGTTTTTGCCTTGAAAGAAGTAGATTTATATTCAAATATTCCAGATAATTTCAAAGAACTTATCGTTAAATGAACAGTTTTGTTGTTAGGAAACTATTAAAAGTTTGAACCAACCGTGGAAATAAAAATAAAACTTAGTTCTTTTAACAAACATTTTCGACTGTTCTCATCAATTATGAATCTATTTCACTGATTATTTAACCGTCAATTATAATATATTAATTGCTAAGTGAAACACGTTAAACAAGCGATGTTTTTTGTTTGCAAAATTAATGAAACAGCCAAATAAAATGTAAGGGAAACGGCCAGAGAAGTAGCAAGTAACTTTGAGCTGAAAATTATTACCGCTCCTCCACCTATCAGAGCATAGCAATCATTTAAGAGGATATGAATCCTTCCAGCGCACTCCATTTTCACCCTCACATATAGACACTTATTTAGGCATTTTGATCAATTCATGAGGAATAAAATTTTCAGAGAACGCGGTATATCCGAAAACGCTTTCCAAGACGGCTGTGAGTCGAAATAAAGATTTTTATATTAGCGGAATAAAAGCGCTTATTGCACGTTGGAAAAGATGTATAGATTGTGTTGGAAAATATTTCCCATAAATTTTCATTATTTTATAAAAATTAAAAATATTTTAAACTGCTTTTTCAAAACGCACCCGCCCAATATCACGATGAATTCGATGAATTTAAATTAAATTAATTAAGGTTTTTAGTTGAGATAAAAAAGTCAGTGTCACGAGCGGGATTCGAACCCACGATCTTCGGCTAGATTCGACGCTGCTCTACCACTCGAGCTATCGTGACCTCCATCCACTCGGATACTAACTTCCCATCTCAACCCCACTTTTTGAATTTTCCCTCCTTTTTGCCGTTTTTCAAAATGTCGCGAAATGTCACTGACTTTTTTTTATCTCAACTAAAAACCTTAATTAATTGAAAAGAATTTCTTTGGTCAAGCGGACCACGAAAACTAGTGAATTAAAATTAAATTCAGTGTGTGAGTGATTTATTCGGTTTTGAACATTTTTATGTTCTTTTGTAACAAATGTTTTATTTTTCTGAGCTAATAGCCCCCTATTTTACTCCGTCTTTATTTTATTACTGCTAAAGATTAATTTGTTATGTAAACAAATTTCAGATGTAATGTGTTAACATGTTTCTATTACAAAAATGAATTCCCACGCTATACATTACCTGACAACGTATTAATTAAGTAGTTACATACTTTTCTTTTATTATGAAAAGTCTTTTCATAATGTTATGAAATTGACTTTGGTGAACTGATTACATCAGTTAAATCCAAATGTAATGAAAGATCATCCTTGATTAAAAAAATCAATTAGAAATTAAATTTACAAACGTTGTAATAGTTACGGGTTACGTAATAGTTTTAATGTTTTGAAAAAATGGTACACTAATATTTACCACAAACAATTAAATAAGTTGCTTAACTTAATGGGTTGTTCAGGGATTTCATTGTCAATGAAATGTTCCCAATTTGTTGGAAGTTGCAAAACAAAACGTTTTACCACAAGGTATTTTTCACATTCAAGTTCGTCAGCATATCCTTCGCGTTTCTCTTCATTGCGCTTGGCCACAATTATTGTCGTTTTCCGATTGTGGGTTTTATCTCTCATAGAGAAAGATAAGGTCAAAGCAGCATGCGCAAAACACACATTTTCTATCGTCGTAAAATTAGTTCGAATTTTCCAACCATTTAGTGATTTTTGATGTGAAAATCTTAACAATATTAAGTGAGGAAATTTTATTAAAGAAATATGTAGATCGTTAAAAAAAATTCTCTTGAGCAATTTGTACAATTAAAATAATTGACCTTCTTCTAGTAATTTTTTTAAGACTAAATATATTTTCGTCTTTTCCGGGTAATGTAAAATATTGTGAAATGTAATATATTGCGCCCCTTTCTACATGATAAAGCATTATGTGCCTTAATATATTAAGCTCATCTACATAGGTGAAAATAATCGTAGCGATAACAGAACAATCCATGCTGTACCGATTCATACAACATCTAAAATTACATTAATTATAATTAATTCTAATACGAGAAATCAAGTTTATCATCACAAATCATTTCGGACAGGATTTTGATCAAACTGATTAAATCATGTGATAATAATTTTTATTTGTAGGTAACACCAAAATTAAACGCTTTTTAATAGTTTCGAATGCAGTGTATATGGATAGTATAATTAATAAACCATTACTTTGTCAGTACACAAAAATAAATAATCAAAATATAAATCTTTGACAATTTTTTACGTATTAGCAAGTGATTTTATGTTGTTTCATTAAAATAATGGATACTATAAAATGACATGAGATGTACTAAAAGTTAATAAACGAACGCTTCCATACAGTAGGGAAAAATGTATATATAAATGTGTAAATTTGTTTTTCTAAAACACATTTCGTATTCGTTTTAAGTAACCTAAACCCGCACAAACTGTATAAATCTGACTTTCTATTATTCAAGCCTATCTCAACAATTATAGATTTTATGTCATTGTAAGTGAGAAAAATAATGACGAAATCTTATCAAAGTTTTATTTTATGTCGATGGTTCTAATTTATTTACAGAGACTGAAAGAAAAAAAGTTTCCAACGGTTGTAATAATTATTCAGAAATCGTGAGATGCGGTGTGGTGTGATGTAGGTTTCAGAAAAACATTTTCTTTATAGTACCAACGTTTCGATCTTTATTGAGATCATCTTCAGTGCTCAAAGTGTTTGTCTTCCGTGTAATTGTGCCATTCTTGCGGGTCTTGTTGAGAGGTTGTAATAATGTCGATTTTCGATAAAATGGAAAGGAGTTATGAAGTTGTAAGTGGAACACCGCATAGCGAAGAGAAAGAAATGCATCCTGCAAATCCAGTCCAAAAATATTGATTTTGGTAGTCACTTTAAATATAAACAGTATTATTATAATCTGACATTTCTTGATTAAAACGTATATAGAGGTGAATTGAAATAAAATCTTTGACTTGTTAATTACATTATTATTTTTGTTGAGAATGTAGTACGTGTTGAATGTCAATATTATCTCTACTTTATAAAATGAGTTGAATTTGTGTAGAAAATTGTTACATTTTATTATATTGTTGTAGTGCATTGAGGAGGGCGAGATATTAGGTCGAAAACTGGTAACTATATTATACAGTGTATTAATCATTGAAGGACCATATATCCAATATAACCCAAACCACTGTATAATCAAAGTAGGTCAGTAACTGAATAACCTGAATATTTTTCTTTAATATTTTCCTTAATGATGTATTATTAAATATACATTACATACCTGAATAGTTTCTACTTATCAAGTGTGGACATCTTAATAATTAGCTTAGATACACATATTGTACTTCAAACCGTTTTCAATAAAAAAAAAGTTTTTTTATGTAAAAGTTGATAATTATCATGGATTTAAGGCTTTTCCTATGAACACTCTTGGTAATTTTATACGGTTTAATCGATGACGATAAAAAGTACTATTTTTTGAGACTCACAAATTGTAGCCAATTTACATCCAATACTTATAAAACTGCACAAGGACAATACATAAACATGGATGATGGTAGAGAAGAATATGATAGACCTGAAAGCTACTCTAAGCGGGTTCTTCCGTGAACGGATGTAATGGTACAATTCATTTTTGACATAATATCATATCAGGATCATTGAGTCAAAAATTATGGCAATCAATGAACAGTAGTAATATACTATGGGTAATAATAAAAATAGATAGTCTAACTTTACTGTACGTTGATTTTCACTGTTGGAAGAAAGTAACTATAACTGAATAAGCACTGAAAGTAAGGTTAGAATGAACCAAGGCACATGTTAGAACTGTTTGCATGAATTTGCAGAGGTTTTAGCAAAAGGCTGCGGACGACTCGGACCTAATAAGTTATAAAAGTTCCCCACGAAAAACAATATTAGCACAACGTAACGAAGACCAGGCTACGATCCAAAATAAGAAGAAACCCTTTAAAATAAAATTAAAAAATCAGTCGTTTATTGCCAGTTTTTAGAAGGATTTTTAAAAGGAAAACAAAGGTTAATCTAAGAACGGAGATAATCCAAACTTCCACTTAACTCCAAAATACTGACATACACCATGGTTGTCAGACCAAAGTGGATTCTGGGGCTAAACCAAACTTCCAAATCCCATCTCATATAATGATTCCAACGAAAAGTCCAAGGAAAAATTATAAACCTTCCTTTTTATGAATCAAACCTGAACCTATACCAGAACTTTAATATCCGTTTTATTCTAGAACGAGTAAAAACTTTTTACAAAATATTCAACCTCTTTTCACACATTCTTTTTTTTTGGCCGTTCAGTTCAGTTCCAATGCCATACCGATAATCCTCCCCGTCGCCTGAAACTAAAATGGAAAATAGATTTTTCTTCAAAGACAAAATCCCGACTTTTTTTCTTGATAAAACCAAAGGGATATAAAATTGAAAAAGTGTAGTCATTATTTATTTCTTCTATGGGATACTCGCCAGTGGGGGAGTCCTCCTCGCTGGTTTTTCGTGTCAAATGTCTCGTCCTTACAGAATTTTAACTTTTACAATTGTTTTACAGATCAATCATTAAAAAACGATGGTTGTAATAAAAATGCAAGCTAGTGATACATTTGTACGTGTAAATGTTGAATGTTTCTTGTTCCCAATAAAGTTGTGAGGATCTGGTTCAATAATTACCATATTGCGTGGTGTTGTTCAAGTATGGATTTTATGTTGAAATTGGTGTAGCTGGTTCGCCACCTTCTTTTATTGATCGGTCTTAAATTTATTTAAATTTTTGAATTAGTAGTTTGGGGGATGGTTGATTACTAGTTAATTTGGTCAATTGATGATGGGAAAGTTGACGAAACGGAACTCTGGCATAGCTAAAAGATTTTCAAGAAATCAAGCCGCAATTTAGAAAACAAAGCCACTTTGGAACCTTGAGAAATTAGATAATGTACGATATCACATTATTTTTTAAATACAATGAACCATCAATTATGTTGATTTATCTATAAAGAAAATTCCTGTTTTTGAAATGTCAAAATGTGCATAAGTAAAAAGGCGTATTATCGTTTACGTTTTTTTAGGAACTAGTGGATTTAATAAATTCAATTAATATAAAGATAAATAAGTTATTTATTGTTATTTACAATATTCTAAAAAAATCACCATTTTCCGTGATGTTCTTCAACAATTGACTTCATGTTGAAGTTAATGTGGCTGGTACCGTGACCAAAGTGTTTGCCGCCTTCTTTTTCTTCGCCGCCTTCTTTTTTTTCGCCGCCTTCACTGCCACCGCTACCTCCTTGTACTTCTTTTACCTTTTCTTCTTTTTCTTCTTTGACTTCTTCGACTTCTTTGCCTTCTTGTCCAAAAGCGAATTGAAAACGAATTCATGAAAAGAAAGTCAATCTTCAATAATTATAGTTCAGGAGTTTTAAAGTTCAGTGTTTTAGTAGTTGTTGAGGTTGCTATTAGGATATTTATTGGATAATTACGACTGTCTTGGTTGAGACGAATTTAACGATAAAAATAAAAAAGCAGACCAAAAAACATATACTTAGAATAAAATAAATCTAATATTATTAATTTCTGAACTTGTATTGTGTTATTGTAAATAAAAGATTAATAAATCAGGTTTGTAATATATATTACAACTAGAAAGTATGCTACCAATCAGAAATATTCAGTGTTTTGTTCTTACTTTATACCAGAAAGATGTATTGATTATTCATGTTTACTAGGTTACAAAGAAAGGACAAAAAAGTTGAATGACGTGTAAGTTCTTGCACAAGATATGAGAAGTTTAATAGTTACAAATGCCAATATGGACTTTAAAGGTAAACGACTGTTTTGCATTTACTACCATTAGACAGTGAATTTAAGATTGTAGTTTTTAAATCACCACTTACCGTGATGTTTTTCAACAATCGATTTCATGTTGAAGTTGATGTAGCTCGTGCCATGACCGAAGTGTTTGTCTTTTTCTTCGCCGCCTTCTTTGCCTTCGCTGCCACCGCTACCTCCTTGTACTTCTTTTTCCTTTTCTTCTCCGCCTTCTTTGCCCTCTTTGCCTTCTTTTCCTCCATGTCCTCCGTAGAGGCTCTGAGGAAGGAAGTGAACGAATTTCACATCGGCACCTTTGTAGTCTCCGTGGCCGTCGCCCAAACCGGCGAAACCGTGTGGATGAGAGTCACCTTTCCAGTGCCCGTGGAAATGATGGTCGATGCCGAATTTATATTCCCCTTGATGTTCCCTCGCTGGAAATTTGAGTAATATTGAAATACATGCTCTTTAAAAATTAAAAGTTTGAAAATGGATTACTTACAAACTTTTATTTCGCTCTCTCCATGGCCATAAACAATAGCCACCAAGGCCAAAGTAACCATAAGAATCTACAAGTAATTGTTTCTTTAAATTACATAAATAATACTAAAAAATAATTGTATCTCACCTTTTCCATCTCGATTGACTGCAGAAAGGAGAATGTTGATTCTTCCACGGCTTGTAATCAATTTATATTATTAAACTTCCCCCACCAAAGAAAGAATCTCTGCCTTACTGTAACACTTTTGAGGAAATAATTGTATGAGAGCGTTAAGTAACATGAATCTCATTAAATTTGAAAAGTAAAACCTTTTTTTCAAGAAATATAACGATAAACAGAAAAAGTAAATACATATTTTCAGTGCGTAAAAGCCGTACCCACAATTACAACACGATCAATCACATATCAAAACGTGTATTTGTTCGAACAATTTTGGAGGAAGACTCCGAATCGATGAAACGTTGGTTTTTCTTAACATTCAAAGAATTATTATGTATCGTCATTCTATCTTCTGTAAGGATCGACCATAAATATTTAACTTAAAATTATAGTTTTTTTGGTATTTTTTGGCATCAAATATCTCTTACTACGTCTTCATGGATTTAACCGTTGAATTTTGCATTTAGTTTCATAATTTTCGTTCGAGAAAAAATTATCATTGTGATGAATTTTACTTTTGTGATTCTAATAATTGCGATTCATGCGCATATGCGCTGTTCTAACTACACATTGCGGAATCATATTAACCTCTATTACGAATTATAATGGTTATTTAAAATAATAACAGAATTAAATTACCTAATGTTGTTAGTTATATCAGTTAATTGTAATATCCCTTGTTTACTAATAATCACGTTGTTTTTGTTCTAATTATCAAGCAGAACTTTTGGCCATTCCAAAGAGCGTACAATTGTTTATGAATAAAAAACCAGAAGAGAATATTGCCAAATTTATCATTTTAAGTGACAGTCAAGTGTCTTTAGAAACAATTATTATTTATGATAATCAAGGTTTTTTTGCCTGAGCAAAGAAGGTAAACTATTCAAACTCTAGTGAAACAGAATGATAATATATTACTAGGCTGGGTTAAAGCTCATTGGAATAGAAGAAGCTGACAGACTGGCCAAATTAGCATCTACTGACGAAAGTTTAAATATGGCATACACCAAACATCAAAACTCACCAATTATAAATAAGCTTTTCGAAGAGAGTCTAGAAGAATGGGAAAATATTTGATCAAGTACAAATAATAGAAGGCAGATAAAAAAGTACTTTCCCGAAGTTGCCGATATATTCCAGACGCACATCCAACTATCCGCACCACTGACCCACATCTTAACTGAAGACGGCCCAAATAACAGCTATTTTTTCCGCTTTCATCTAAAGGAAACCTCATCAAGCTACTGCACGTCAAATTTCCCAGTAGAACAAAGCATAAAACATATAATATATGAGTGCTACTAATAGAACAACTGCGTAGTGGTTGTACAGAAGTGCCTACTGCATGGCAAGTAGTGGCCATTTGATGAGAAGGATTTCATGAAGAAAGAATATTACGCACATTTTGACATACTCATCAAAACAATAGATTTTAATGTGATTGAGTTAAATTTATAAAATTGGCTCATTTAGTTTTTAATTAATTTTATATTTATATATTATTAATTGTATTGACGTTATTCATTATTATTTAACAGTTTTCATTAACTGTTGAATTTTGCATTTAGTTTCATAATTTTCGTTCGAGAAAAAAAGAATCATTGTGATGAATGTATGCTATTAAAACTGAAAAGATGTTACATTCATGAAGTGTTTCATAAAATCTGCTCATTTCATATTACGCACACCCAAACGCGCCAGGCTATCCCTGAGAAAAAATAAAAAAATTTACCTGAATTTAGATATGATTACGACAAAACGAAACTAGTCGAAAACTACTTGTTGNAGCGGGATTCGAACCCACGATCATCGGCTAGATACGCCGCTGCTCTACCACTTGAGCTATCGTGACCTCGATCCACTCGGACACCAACTTCCCATCTCAAGTAGCGATAGCTCAAGTGGTAGAGCAGCGGCGTATCAAGCCGACTATCGTGAGTTCGAATCCCGCTCAAACAACCATGTTTTCTAAAAAATTGGAAGAGTGGGTTCAAAGCTTCGCTATTTTAACTTTAATTGCCTTTTCGACTTAATATGATATATATATATATATAATATTTATGGTTATTGTATTACCAATGTAACATTTTGTATGAAGCATGTAGAATAAAATATTTAAAAAAATATCCGTGGTTTTATGTTATTGTTAAAAAATTAATTTATTTTGATGACAAACCAACGTCTGCAATATCTAACATCTAAAAATAATTAATAATTGAATTATGCTCGAGTTGCTATATGACTTGATTAGTTTCTTACCTCAAAGATATATTGCTGAAATTAATAAGTGGTGCGGAAAGTTTAATAGCATATATAAAGTGCGAGCCATGGAATAATCAGCATTCACATTTCTGCAGTCAATCGAAATGGAAAAGGTGAGATAAAACATTGAACAATGTTATATAAATTTACTTGGAATAACAATTTACTTGTAGATTCTTTTTATCACTTTGTGCGTTGTGACTATCGTTTATGGTCACGGAGAGAGCGAAACAAAAGTTTGTAAGTGTATACTCCGTTTTTGAACTTTTAGTTTAAAAAGAGCAAAATTGTAAATATTACTCAAATTTCCAGCAAGGGAACACCAAGGAGAATACAAATTCGGTATTGACCATCACTTCCACGGACACTGGAAAGGTTCTTCTCATCCTCACGGATTCGCCGGTTTGGGCGACGGCCACGGAGACTACAAAGGTGCCGATGTGAAATTCGTCCACTTCCTTCCTCAGAGCCTCTTCGGAGGACATGGAGGACAAGAAGGTAAAAAAGGCCAAGAAGAAAAGGCAGAAGAAGTACAAGGAGGTAGCGGTGGTAGCGAAGGCAAAGAAGGTGGCGAAGCTAAAAAAGGTGGCGAAGGCGGCAAACATCATCATGGTACTAGCTACGTAAACTTCAATATGAAATCTGTTGTTGAAGAACATCACGGAAAATGGTGATTTTATACAAAGTTTGACTATCAATAAAAAACTCATTTATCTTTACACTTTTCAACTCATTAAGTACACCAATTCCTTCAAAAGTAAATGCATATGCTTTTGTTTATTTATGCACCTTTTAACAATAGAAAAAAAAATTAAAAATTTATTGGCTCAACAGGACTTTGAAGAATCGTTCAATGTTTACATCGTGCATGTGACAATGTTGTCGTTCGAAACACAGAATCATTAAAAAATTTTATAGGTAAAATATATCTGATGTAGCTAGGCATCCTGACTTTCTTCTAGAAACCAGAGTGAACGGGACTTTTTTTAATCTTCAAGTTAAAGAGATTCTTATCATAAATGGATCTAAAATCTGAATAGAACCTAATTAAAAAGATAAATAAATAAGAGGCACCAGCGAAAAAATAAATAAGACATGGTAGGTGGCAAACCCTTTGGTCGCGGTTTACAAATTCAATAAACATTTCGTTTATAGTTTATTATTTTTTCTTAAACGGAATAGTTATTAGAAATAGTTAATTGAGATCTATCATTGATAAAGTTGAATAATTTATAATTTATGTTATTTAAATGGTGCTGGGTTAGTCGTCCGACTCGTACGCACCGCGTCAGCTACACTGAGTTCGATTCCTGGCTTAGCCCATGAATTTTTATTAATAATCAAATTGTGAAAGTATTGTAATTGGGTTTGACCCTTAATCCGCGACACAGCGTAGTTGGACATCTACAGCTCTAATTTACTTTACATGATTAATTTATGCTATTAAAACTGAAAAGATGTTACATTTATGAAGTTTTTTTTCATATTACGCACACCCAAACGCGCCAGGCTATCCCTAAGAAATAATAATAAAAATTACCTAAAATTAGATATGATTACGACAAAACGAAACTAGTCGAAAACTACTTGTTGAAAAAATTTATTTTCTTTCGTCAACTTATTCTTTTTTATTAATAACCTGACGCCATATATGTTCATCTGATTTTCAATAATAACCCACCATTTTACTCAAAATGTATAATAGTTATTCCTTTTGCGCGATCCTTCTAATTAAATAAGTAATTTAATTAATTAATTATTAATTTTATTAATTATTAAATTATTAATTAATTAATAAGTAATTAATCTCCCTAATTGAGCCTGTTTTCACATTGTATTTTACTAAATATTTCTCTAAAACAGAATTAAATGAAGCCTGTAGAAGAGGAAAACCCTGATGGTAAGGCAGTTGTTTACATTGTAAGTAATGATTAATACTCCCTCATTTTTCAATTAAAACAAAAGAAAATATATATGGAAAAAATTGGAAGAGTGGGTTCAAACCGTAGTTTTAATATACAATGTATCATTGATCAACCATATTTCTGCGATTTTTATTGTTGACAATATATTTTGTAAGTTGTAAGTTCTTTTAAAAATAATTACCTACATTAAAGAAAATGACTTACACGGGCCATTTTTCATACCTACTGTGGGCGGTAGTAGATGTATTTTTATTATTTAAAATTGTTGTACTGCTAAGACATGGTAATGCATAAAACATTTTGGCAAGGTGGTAAAACTAGGTACCTATTGGGTTATGTTATAATTGGTAGGATACTCTTCAGCTTCTATAGCAAACCCGGATGTTAGACCCAATCAAACGCTTGAGCAACATCAATGAAAGAACCCGAGCAGTACTAATTTTAGAAAAAGAGAGGATGAGATTGAGTCTACAAACGGTGACATTGCTGGGGAGTGGTGGTTACGGAAGCCAAACTGGTATGATGGGATAAGCTTTTTTTCATATATGTTGGCAAAGATTGTTTTAGAAAGAGCTGATTAAGAAGTTTAAAAGAGGGGATAGGATTGAAGTAGGTGGGTAAGTTTGTGAGACTTTGGGATCGTTTTCATAATGAAAAATTTCCATTGTAAGAAAATGATGAGTGTTTCTTCTTACAGAAATGTAAACAGGTAAGGGAAAGAGATTCTTGTTGGACTAGTATTTTATATGTGGGTGTTGTAACCTTAAAATTTATTACAATTAATTAAGGTTTTTAGTTGAGATAAAAAAGTCAATGGCACGAGCGGGATTCGAACCCACGATCATCGGCTAGATACGCCGCTGCTCTACCACTTGAGCTATCGTGACCTCGATCCACTCGGACACCAACTTCCCATCTCAACCCCACCTTTTGAAGGGTTGGTGGTCAACCTTAATTAATTGCAAGATATTACTTGGTCAAGCGGACCACGAAACTAGTGAATTTAATAAGATTAAAATGAAGTATACCTCCACTAAAGCTCTCCGGGGCCATTTCATTTGTCGCCGAGAATCAAATAGATTCCACGGCATTTGAAAAATGACAAAAAAGGAGGGAAAATTCAAAAGGTGGGGTTGAGATGGGAAGTTGGTGTCCGAGTGGATCGAGGTCACGATAGCTCAAGTGGTAGAGCAGCGGCGTATCCAGCCGACTATCGTGAGTTCGAATCCCGCTCATGCCATTGACTTTTTTATCTCAGCTAAAAACCTTAATTAATTGTAATATATTAATTGGTCAAGCGGACCACGAAACTAGCGGAAGGAATTAAAATTTATTTTAGGGCGGCGAATAAAAAGAAATTATGTATTTATAGGAAAATGACGTTTTATTTGAATTCAAAATCATTCAACAGCGAGTGTTCAGTGCAAAATCACCATTTTCCGTGATGCTTTTCAACAACCGATTTCATGTTAAAGTTGTTGTAGCTGGTGCCATGACCGAAGTGTTTGCCACCTTCTCCGCCTTCTCTGCCTTCGCCGCCACCGCTACCTCCTTGTCCTCCTTCACCACCCTGTCCTCCATGTCCTCCGTGGAGGCTCTGAGGAAGGAAGTGGACGAATTTCACATCGGCACCTTTGTAGTCTCCGTGACCGTCGCCCAAACCGGCGAATCCGTGAGGATGAGAAGAACCTTTCCAGTGTCCATGGAAATGATGGTCGACACCGAATTTGTATTCACCTTGGTGTTCCCTCGCTAGAAATTTAAGTTATATTTTCACTTCTTTTCAAACGTAAAGTTTGATTTTAAAGTACTTACAAACTTTTGTTTCACTCTCCCCGTGGCCAGAAACGATAGCCACCACGCATAAAGTGACGAAAACAATCTAAAAGTAGTTGGAGTTATAAATTATCAAAAACCATATTAAATATTTCAACTCACCTTTTCCATCTTGACTGACTGCAGAAGAATGTTGTTCGTTTCAGAGTTTGTAATCTATTTATATTATTAAACTGCCCCCTCTATACTTAAAAATTTCGGAAATAGTGTAACACTTTTGTAGCAATAGGACGAAGAATGCGTGGGGCAAGCTGAATCTCATTAAAATTGAAAGGTAAAAACAATAAATACAATAATGCACGTTAATAATTATGAAATGATTGTCGTAGGAAATAGAAATTAAACGGAAAAATGTTTTGCGGCAAATTATATATGAGATTTGAACGCCCTAAACAATAAATTAATCAATTCAAATCGTCAAAAGTAACTATTTCGAACTTCTATTAATATATAATTATTTTTGTTAAAACGTAGAATTTAATAAGTTGTTACCTCACAATACACATTGATAAGTGATTACAGTTGGTGATATTATAAGTAATATAAGTAAAGTATTTTTAATAATTATTCAATCATATAATAGTACATCTACAAATAGTAAATGTTTGAGAATTTATTTACGTTAATTAAGTATACATTCAATTTATCGTTATTAAGTATACATATTTAGTTGTCTTTACCCCCACCGCTGTTATCTGTCTCACGTTAAAATTGTTTCAAAAAATTTCAGATTTTTAACTTAATTAAACTAAACTGTTTCCCTGCTACTCTGTACAAATTTGCGTAGATCAAAGATTAGAGAATCTAGAAAATGAATAACGTTTTTTCGTAATGAAGTTTCTTGCTTTTACTCAATTTACTCGATTGCTTTTAATTTTATTTTGTATTAGATACGGATGGCAACCCGTTGGAGATTTTAACATTAAAATAAAATTTTATTTGTTGTCTTAAAGTTCTCATTTTTCAAATATTCTGACTTAGAAGGAAACTTGCAAATGGAGAAGTCAATAGAACATGGGGTCAGACACTGGGATCAGTTTATCGTAAGGTATTTGTGCGAATTGAACTCTGACTTTTCAGACTCGCATCTTTGGATGAAACAACTGTACACATTAATGAAAAGATAGGCGAGATTCATAGGGTCGAGGCCGAGTCTAGAGCCAAATCGTCGTTCAGGTTGTTGCTTTGTAATAAACTTAATATTGCACCTGGTTCGTTTTCTGTAACAGTTGTTGGTTGTCAAGATGAATGTTTCAATTGACAAGTGAAATTCTAGACCTTATATACACCTCCAGATGAAACGAAAAATTACCAGATCTTCCCGAGTAACCTGGATACGAGACAGGACGTAATCCATTATTTGGCTTTATTTCCTGTTCTTGCCATGTATAATGTACAGTGCTTGGGTATTTCAGTGCTTACTCAATCCCAGCTCATTTCTCTGCTTAACTATTACCGAATACTCTATAAGTATCTAGAATCTATAAGTATTATAGATATTTTCTAGTACAGCAAATATTCTTACTTGTTCTCAACAGTTGTTATTTCTAACTCTTTTCCTTGTTTTTCCTTTATTTTTTTTATTTTTTTGGTATTTGTATTATTTTTGGTTCGTAACGATATATAGTTTTGTATACATTTTAATTATTATTTCGACTTTTATTTCTCTGCCTTTAAAGAAAGAAAGAAAACCAAAAATTATAATATCAATTCAACCTTTGCAATCATGCATCAATGAAAGTCTTTAAGCTGTAACTATTTTTTGTTTGTTTTCTCTCTCTCTCCCTCCCTCTCTCTTTCACTCTCTCTCTCTCTCTCTCTCTCTCTCTCTCTCTCTCTCTCTCTCTCTTTTTTTGATACGAATAAAACTTCGTGAACAAAATTCTCACGCTATTGTATCAGTAGCATTTTGTAAATAATGTTTTATTATATATATAATCACAATATTATTACTATTATTACGTTTCATCATCTGTCGGGTGAGATTCATGCAAACTAAAAATCAACCTGTACTAAGAATTTTAATTTGAAGATCAGTATGTTTATAAAATAATTAATTTTATACCGCTAGATAATAAAACTTTGTTTTTCTTTCTTTTTATAATGTAGCTCTAGCTATTAGTCAAATATATTTCTAAACCATAAAGCCTAATAATTTTAAAGTTTAAATCCTTTGTGGAATGACTGTTTAGATATCCAATTGCTGAGATTCTGTATTTGTTGATGTGGATTCAGTGTCGCTAAGATTCGAAACCGGATAGCTCAAGTGACGAGACAACGCTCTAAACGGAGCCTTCAACCCCATTTCAAATCATTATTTATTCATTTATGTGGGGTTTTCGCTAAATAGAAAATAATTTCTTATAATTAATAATAATTTTGTTATAACTTAACCAGATGGAAGTAAGCGTCGCTAGACAGAAACTTCACTAAACCGGTGTATGTAATGTATATATTTGTTAATAAAAATTTCTGTTCTATTTTATTTACGACTAACAGCGGTTTGTTGAACATATTTATAATACCGTAAAATGAAATTGGACGACCGTAGTAACACAATTTACATCAAACAGTGATGTCGATGTCACTCTTAGAGGCCACTGGCCACAATTTCATTTTTCTCAAGTCAGTCATGACCGGCATGTCCTAACGGCCGAATTCTCCTTGAGGACGAAATATTTTAAAGTTTTCCAACCCAATTATACAATATCTTTAATTATTCTTTATTTCCAAACATTTCCTTGGGTAGTAAGAATCGAGTAGGGAGTTGTGTCTATAAAAACCAGGCCGACCCGAACCGAAACAACAATCCTGCACGCACCGGAGGATAACCAAAATGGGAAAAGTGAGTTAACATCGTTATCACATGCTCATACAATTCTAAAAGCTATTAAATGTTTAAAGATTTATAAGCTGTATTAAATTTGAAGAACAGTATATTTATAAAATTATTTATTTTATATCGCTAGATAATAAAGATATAAGTTAATTTTAAATCACGATTTCTGAATAATTAATCTATATATAATTTTTCGCCCTTTTTAGATTATCTTTGTCACTCTTTGCTGCATCGCAGTGGTCTACGGACACGGAGAAAGCGAGACCCATGTTTGTAAGTGCATAGTTTAATTTTATTAAAATATGTATCGTATATAAATAAAAATTATAGTTGAACAGTTACGGGGTATATTTAGAGAGTTCCATAGTTGTTGTTTTTCAATACAGTTCTCTTTGAAAACCCGATAAAAATAAATGCTTCAAATGTTCAACTTAAGACAAGTTGACCTTAAGAAAAATAAATAAAACTAATTACGAGAACACTCTTACAGACTATAAATAAAACCACATTTATTCTTTCATTCATCCATTAGTTATTGAGAATAGCAAGTAACCATCTCTGCCAAAGATAGATATACAATATCAAAAAAACAATAAAAACAAACTATCAAATGCTTAAAATGTTTATTATGATAATACTGTGATGGCACTCTAGTGGTATTCTATTTATGTTGAATTATCTTACTGTGACTACGATAGATCCTAAATACCTGAATGTAACGTAGAAAACGATGGATTTAATTTTAAAAGTAAATAAATTGAATGGTGCGTTAGTTCTTTTTGTTATCAAATCGCGTAATGACATAGATAAGTTGATAAGTAGACTGATTGGTACGTAGATAGTTGATAGATAAACCGTTACACAGAAAGACATACATATACACGATAGATATTAGATAAACAAATCGAATCGACTCATCAATAGATCGATAGAATATAGTTAGATTAAACAGAGATAAATATATATATATATATATATATGTNTCTCTCTCTCTCTCTCTCTCTCTCTCTCTCTCTCTCTCTCTCTCTCTCTCACTTCACAAACACACACTCCTATATTCTCTATCAACTTTCTCTTTATGTTACTGTTATATATAAATTTTTTTTTTCTTTCCACAATTTTGTTGTTAATTAATATTATTTATTTAATTTACCATTATTTAGAAATTATTTTGTAATAAAATGAACAAGAGAAATAAGTTTATTCGTATTTTCTATTTGTATTATATCTTTAGAAAGAGGCTTAGAAAAGCGGGTAATCTTGTTTACAATATTTCGTCATGTCTGCCTGAAGAGATTTACATGAAAGCATCCATTTAGCTGAGACGAACGTTATCACAAGACGAGTACATTCGTAAAAGCTGGGCACGTTTATTTCTTAGAATTCAATGATAAAATACTTTGTAAGCATTTATACATACGTAAAATACGTTCAATGTGATAGTGATATATGTGAGTTAATAAGAATTTGAGGTATTTTTATTTTCGTTTTATTTCTCTTTCTGGTACGTTTCCAATTTAAGGTGATTGTTATGCTATGTAATTAGTAAATGGTATTCACGTTAATACGATTTTTTCTCATAGTTCAAAGCAAATAAATTTTCTGAAAGTAATGTAAAATATAAATATACGAAGAATGAGTGTTCTCTTAGCGTTGGAAGTAATGAAGATGAAACATATATTTTCTCTGCAATTCGCATAATCATTACGAATATACATACAAACATGTGTCTAGTTCACTGCTCGCAGTCCACGGGCAACTCCAGTTTTGCTATTTACATTAAATTGACGTCATACTCGACAATCACCAACCCAGGGTGTTGGGAGACCGGGTGCAGACCTCAGCCTTATCCGTCCAACCACCAAGGTTGGGCTCCGGGGGATGGGGTTTTGTCATCTAGGTGTATTGCCCAGTCATTCAATTAGGGTGATGGAGTGTACTCTATATTCCTCCATTACCCTTTAAATATATTATACAAATAACCTAATGTAGATGGGGTACTCGATATTCCGCCATCGACCCTCTCACTTCACACATTCACTCTAATAAATACATTCACTTTCAACAAAAACTTTACACATATTATACAGCTAATCTAATTGAGGATCGATAAGGTACTCAATATTCCGCCATCCACCCTCTCATTGAATTTTAAACATTCCAAGAAAATGTAACTTTTATAATGAACCATAATTTTATGAAAAAAGAATCAGAATTTAGCAACATAGGCTGCTATAATTAATAAAATTATTACCTTTAACTTATTATATTATATAAGACTTTTAAGTGTATTATGTGAATTCTTATTTAATGGTTTAATTATATTATATTAATTATAACTTTCCAGCAAGAGAACACCAAGGGGAATACAAATTCGGTGTCGACCACCATTTCCACGGGCACTGGAAAGGTTCTTCTCATCCACACGGATTCGCCGGTTTGGGCGACGGTCACGGAGACTACAAAGGTGCCGATGTGAAATTCGTCCACTTCCTTCCTCAGAGCCTCCACGGAGGACATGGAGGACAGGGTGGTGAAGGAGGACAAGGAGGTAGCGGTGGCGGCGAAGGCAAAGAAGGCGGAGAAGGTGGCAAACACCTCGGTCATGGCACCAGCTACACCAACTTCAACATGAAATCGGTTGTAGAAAAACATCATGGAAAGTGGTGATTTAAAAATCGAAATCCTCAATTCGCTGTTCAATGGTTGTCATTACAAATAAACAGTCGTTTCCCTTTTAAGCTCACAATTTGTAACTGTCAAACTCCTCATCTCTTCTTGTATTACAAAGAATGAAGGAAAATGTCCTTCATCCGTTTTGTATATTTTTGTAAACATGTAAATGTGAATAATGAATGCACGTCACTTTCATGTCAACACTCAAAACACATTATTCAGTTTTGCCTCGTACTTTCTACTTGTAATATATATTATCGACCTAATTTATAAATCTTCCATTAAAAGAATACAAGTTGCAAAATAAATAATAAGGTCGAGGGTTCGAATCCGCTTGTGACACTGACTTTTTATATCAACCAAAACTTTAATAAAAAGATTAATTATTTAAAAGACCTTATTTGGTCAAGCGGACCACGAAACCTAATAAAAATAAAAGTAATACGTGTTATTTTATTTTAAGAATAGGTTTTTTTCTATGCTTTTATATTTTTATCTTTGAATTTGTTTCAACGTAATTATCAAAGAAATTTCTTAAAAACACCATAAACAATAATGAGACACTTTAAAGTTTAATGTCAGGAATAATAATTATTTATGATTAACGTTCATTTAATCACTTAGTTATAAAATGGAATATGTTAATCGGCAAATTATCCATTTGTTTTGTCTCATAAAACACGGAAAAAATAGATAAATTCATAATTTTTTATGCATAGGTACTTACAATTTACGATACTGCTGCACAATATAAATACATATGCTACAATGAAGTGTAGAGATGGTCAGATTAGCCTTGTGATTCCGTATTTTCTAGGGTTATAAAGCTTTAATAACTAAGATTTACTTACTATCATGCTTTGTTATATTATTATTAATGAATACGTCTAGAATTATATATTATTACATTATACAACAAAACACAACAAACTTGGGTATTTACCTGCGAAAACCAAGTTCATTGCAGCAATATTACAATGTTTCATTATAAATGTTTTGCATTTCGCCTTATAAAAGTATTAATATACATACCGTACCAACTTGAATTACCGCCAAAAATTTGTTAACGTAAGTATTTTAAAAAGTCAATGTTGGCTCGAACAAACAGATATCACAGCAGAAATTAGCCTAAATAAACCGTCTACAGAACATAGGCTACAAATACCAAGTCTTGAACAGCCCAGTGTGTTGAGGTACCAACATGCATATTATGGAATAAGATTACATTATAATATTGTAAAGCATAAACAAAATTTTATCGGGATCGTGTTACGACCAGAATTTATCATCAATTAGAAATTAACTACACTTGAATTACGTCTACATATATAAATTTCTTTAAATACAGTCGGTCATAACACATATTTATTAAAGGTTTCTTAGAAGACTTAAATTCCTGTCATGTATGTACTGCCATCCTTTCAGTCGTTGTAAGTAAGTTCTATTGAAAAATAGAAAAAGTTGAGGGAAATTATTATTTTGTCCCCAAACCATTAGTCCTCAGATTTATGTATAACTGGAATATGAGGGGCGTCGGTGGCCGCAACGGTTTAGGCGTTGACACGGGGCTCATCTCTGTAAGATAAAGGTCCCGGGTTCGAATCCAGCGGCCCTGCATTCGAACCCGACATACTTACAAATGGGCTTTTTTCCGGCACCCCGATGGTCGATATAACCTCTGCTGTTGCGACGTATTTACTTAAAATCATTTATTTCTGTCTAATTATTTAAAAATGCGATAAGTCCCTCTTGTGCGCGAGTTTCTCGTTTGTTAAGCTCAATCCCTTCCTTATTCCACTTCAGCTTCTTTTAATATATTTTACAAATCAGAACTTAATTCATTTGCGAATTCCGAGAATAAGACATTTAGAATAAGATTGCCGAAACTGTATCCCCCGAAGTTCCGGCGGGCTCTGGACAGAAGTTTTGTCTTCGAAAAAAATTAATATGCTAAAGAAAAGGTGCCATTTTGACTTCTCAAGCACACTGGTTTAATCTTTTTTTTTTTTTTTTTTTTTTTTTTTTTTTTTTTTTTTTTTTTTTTTTTTTTTTTTTTTTTTTTTTTTTGATAGCAGGGACTGGAGGAGTTCCCTCCTGAGCACACTGCAGCTGAGCTGTACAGATTATTGTACTTCATCCCTGGCTCCATATTTTGGGGGAGGGCTCGCAACACAAATGTGAACTTGAGCCCCCGTTTACTGGTGTTCTTCCATCGAAGAAACTCATTTTTGAAGGGGGTTGGGACCAAATTCAGGGTCGCTGAGATCCGATCCTGCCCCTTCCATTGATGAGTGCCGTTCAATTTCTTTTAATTGCGGCCACCGGTCCCCTAAAGGCGTCATTAAAGTCCAGAGGCGACGGTGGGGATCGAACCCACGACCACGGGATCTACTAGCCGAGAGTCTGACGCCTTAACCACTCGGCTACCGCGCGCTATGTGAATATTATAGCTCAAGAGGTGTGTGAATATACAGGGTGTATCAACTTCTATAGTCCACCAATTTAATTCGGAAACGATTAACTTTAAGAAAAACTGGCGTTATACAAACATCAAGTTAATTTTGGCTAGGAATCGCATGGTGGTAACTGTTTTAACATAATTTTCGCATCTAGCTGAGAAATGTCGCTAACTTTGTTATTTTAAAGCACAATCCCATATTTTTATACTATAATTCGATTCTAGAGATTATTTTATGCCACTTTTACTGAAAGAACAATTTTGATAGGATCGACCATTCTTGAGTTATGCCCGATGGAAGACGAGTGCTTTTTTGGGCGTATGCTTTTTGGAACAACAAGATTGTACTTCTCATTTTAGATTTAAAATTCAGGGGTTTTATTCCGTGCGTTTTTTGAACCAGGGAATGGGAGAGTATTTGAACATTTATTACAAACATAAATTATAATAAATGATCAAATCTGCAACAATATATAACAACAGCTGGGAGCTATTTTAATAACAAAATGGACTCGATGATGATCAAAAAAATCCGTTTTTGTAAAAAGAGTTCTTTTTTCAAAAAAGTAATATAAGCTAAGCCTAAAAGCAAACCCATGATCCCTACTCTTTTCTCAGACAATTCCCATCCTAAATTAACTCGCTAATGCTAATCGTTTAAGAAATAAACGGGGAAAGCTTTTCTGTTGTTACAAAAAGCAAACCCTCTCACGCGTCTTCCATAGTGCATAATACAGAAATGGTCGATCCTATCAAAATTTTCCTTTCAGTAAAAGTGTCATAAAATAAGCTCAACAATCGAACTGTACAATGAAATATAGGATTCTCATTTAAATAACAAAGTTAGTATTATTTCCCAGCTTGATAAGAAAGTTATGTCAAATCTGTTAACACCACGCGATTTATAGCAAAAATTAACTTGGGGGTTTGTACAAGACCATTTTTGTTTTTTTTGGTAAAGTTAATCGTTCGTATAACTATTTCAACACAATATTTGCCGTATAATCAAGTGCTGGATCTTCAATAAGTTTAATTTAGATATAATAATTTATTATCAAAACGTTAATACATTTTTAGAGTATCGTCCTATTACGAAGAGTGTGCGCCTATCATATTAGACGGATTACAAGCCGCCTGCTAACTGCTAATTATTTGCATAATATTTGGGTTCAAACCAGGTGAACAAATAAGGGGTTATATTATTTACAAAACCATAACAATAAGAAGAACGGTAAGGAAGCTTTTTGCTCAACGCAAATGGAGGGGATATTTTGAAAACCTAGTTCACAATCAGCACACGTATACAGGGACAATGCCCAACCGCTGGATTAGGCAGTCGAGGATCAGTGTTGGATCTTATCGTACCAAAGATAAAGTTAGGCTCGAGGAGGGGGGTCACCAACTAGGTCATTTCAGCTCCAATATATATTTTTAAATACATTTTTCCTTTTTTTTTTTTTTTTCATTTCTTCCCTATTCACTCAAGAAAGGTGGAGTGCTCGATATTTCTCCATCATCCTTTGTTGTTGTTAATAAATAGTTCGTTTCATTTTATTTTGTTTTTTGTTATTGTTTAAACATTCTAGATTTACGGAATAATAAAAATTTACCAATTAACTATTTAAAAAATGATTTGTATTTTTGCATTAGGCGCAGTCCCGAATTTTAACATTCATAACACACAAAAGAACCGATAGAAATTGATAACTTTGATGGATAAGATTCATAATGAGATCATTTCTTCAATAAGCATTAAAATATTTAACCACTAAGGAAAGAAAGTGTTTTTTAAAAACTCATTTTCCATAATGTTTTTCAACAGTTGATCCTATCTCTTTAATGTATTTGGTGTCATGACAAAAGTGTTTGCTGCTTTGCTTGTGTGAGGATGGCAAGTAAAAATTTACATAAATGCACACTTTCACCTTTTATGGATAACGTGTTCACATTTTAGGAATTAATTAATTCAATTAACATTTAATAAATAAATTATTTATTGACAGTTAATTTGATGTAAGATCACCATTTACCGTGATGTTCTTCAACAATTGATTTCATGTTGAAGTTAATGTGGCTGGTACCGTGACCAAAGTGTTTGCCGCCTTCTTTTTCTTCGCCGCCTTCTTTTTTTTCGCTGCCTTCTTTTTTTTCGCCGCCTTCACTGCCCCCGCTACCTCCTTGTTCTTCTTTTACAATTTCTTTCTTCTCTTCTTGGACTTCTTTCCCTTCTTGTCCACCTTTGCCAATTGAAAACGAATTCATGAAATGAAAGTCAAAATGACTTTTAAGATTTTAGTTTTTAAATCAAAACTTACCGTGATGTTTTTCAACAATCGATTTCATGTTGAAGTTGATGTAGCTGGTGCCATGACCGAAGTGTTTGACTTTTTCTTCGCCGCCTTCTTTGCCTTCGCTGCCACCGCTGCCTCCTTGTACTTCTTTTGCCTTTTCTTCTCCGCCTTCTTTGCCTTCATTGCCACCACTACCTCCTTCTACTTCTTTTACCTTTTCTAATTCACTTTCTTTTCCTTCTTGTCCCCCATGTCCTCCGTAGAGGCTCTGAGGAAGGAAGTGGACGAATTTCACATCGGCACCTTTGTAGTCTCCGTGGCCGTCGCCCAAACCGGCGAAACCGTGAGGATGAGAGTCACCTTTCCAGTGCCCGTGGAAATGATGGTCGATGCCGAATTTATATTCCGCTTGATGTTTCCTTGCTTTAAATTACAGTTAATTAATCTTCTTTTCCCCTTTTTAATGTGTAAAACTTGAAAATAAAGTACTTACAAACTTTTATTTCGCTCTCTCCGTGTCCAGAAACGATAGCCACGACGCACAAAGTGACGAAAAGAATCTACGAGAAATTGATGTTAAAAGTAAAATTATATAACATTTTTGAAATGTTTTACTCACCTTTTCCATCTCGATTGATTTCAGAAAAGAGAATGTTGATTATCCCACGGCTTCTATTCTATTTATATTAGCAAACTTCCCCTCCAATTAAAAAGAATTTCATCTTTGCTGTAACATTTTTGAGGAAGTAAATGAAGTCATGCGTTAAGTAGGATAAATTCAGTTAATATATCACAGTAAAACTCTTTCTTGCTGGAATTTATCAAAAATAAAAAATAATTATTAAAATTCCTATGTGTAAGCCCAAAATTATTGTACAACTTTACATATCACCATCATATATTTTTTTTATTTGCCAACTCTAAAATAAAAAATGTTCAGTTAAATTCTCAACCTGTCCACCTGCTACGGTTTACAAAACAATTTATATCGATTATCTATCGAGTAGGATAAAGAAATTGCATATAACTTCTGCTTTACTGCAGTAGTAGGAACGTTTCTGGTCAGGAAGTAATGGAATGATATTCAAACCAACATTCAGTTCATTGTAATGGATGTAATTAGTTAGGTGATTTTTTAGTCAAGTTTATTTTCGTTTCAGACTCCAATCTTTGATTCACTTTCTTATTTTTAAAAAACAGTTAGGTATGTAATTGTGCTATAGTTCATTTAATTACATCTCGTGTAAGCTTAGGAGAATCCAAGATGGTCATAGAGAAAATAATAAAGCTAGACAACTTGATTCGATAAAAGTTAACAGTTTAATTAAATGAAAACAAATAAAAAATGCTTTTCACTTGTACCTTAATTTTCTAATCGTTTTACTTATTTTATCGTAATTTAAGCATTTTGAAGTTCATGTTTAGAAGGGAAAATAAGTTATAAAACTCAAATCAGAATTTTTGATAATAATATTTTAAAAACGAAGAAAAAATGTTTTTCTAATTATGAACGACTTTCATTATATTGGTGGGGGGAATATAACAATATATATAAAGAGGACAAGCTATGGGATAATTAGCATTAACATTTCTGCAGGCAATCGAAATGGAAAATGTAAGGTAAAATATTCTATATTGTTAATTTAACTTAAACCAACAATTTCTTGTAGATTCTTCGGTGGCAGTGAAGGCAAAGAAAGCAGTGTTGCCAACAAAGCTGAACAAGCCGAAGAAGTTGCCGCATTCAAAAATGTCGTCGAAGACAAAAAAGGCGGAGAAGACGGTAAACACTTCGGTCACGATACCAGCTACATAAACTTCAACATGAAATCGATAGTTGAAGAACATCCCGGTAAATGGTGATTTTATACCAATTGTAAATATTAATAAATAGTTTATTTATTTAAAGTTATTTACATTTATTAAAACCAATCATTTCTATACGTAAACGCGGGATAATTTAATATTTCCTCTCTTAACTTGCGAATGCTCTTTTGAACAACTGAGTTGAGGAAGAATTCGCTTGTGAAGACGAAGTATATTTTAGCGATGGCAGGTAAGTGTTAAACACTTTTGTCATGGTGGCGATTTCAAATTGGTGTGGGTTTTTCCTTGGCGTTTTTCCAATAATCCTTCAACGATCAGTCGGTATTGATTTATGGTTAAAAATAATTGAAAAAAATGTTAATTATATGTAATTAATAAATATAACATTCTAGTCTATGTAATAAATATTCGTTTTTTCTTGAATGGTAAATGTAGTATTTAGTATGTAGTATGTATTTATCTTATCTTGTTATAGTTCTATTAGATGTAAACAACATACTACCAACACACAATGACGCAAAAAATACAATTACTACAGAGCTGGCCTAACACAATCAGAAATAAAACAATACAGATGTTAAAATAAAAAAAAATTTACTACAGAAAAGAATGACGAAGATTATTACATTGTCTGAGTAATTTGATGGCCATCCACCTACGCCTGTGCGTATGACCTTCGTTGTGACCCCCTACTAGCGGGATAGGAAGGATCGGACCACCGAAGTGTTGGGCCCTCGGGGCTAGGACAGCTTCTACACCAACGCTTCCGACTGTAACACACATTCAGTCGTGAGCGGAGGTGGGTCATCTCGCATCTTGAGAATCAAAACATCCGGTAAGGCCTTGAGCCAGGTATGACGCTAAAGATCCTCATTGTCCCTCGAATACGTACGGGGGGGGGATAGGGAACGGTGAAGTGCAACAAACAACCTATCCCGTTCCCGCGACCTCTCGCGACGGCAATGTTAGGGTCTCTTTGGAGGCTGAACAAAAAGAGGATCCCGACTGTTCATTCAGTGAAGTAGCAAATACTGACAGGGCCGGCTGGGCTTAGGGGTGGAGCGGGTGTGATCTGAAAAGCATGGCTTGCGAAGCTCCCGAGCCGGCCATTGCCCGACCAACAGTAGCAAATACCATTTGGGGCGGGATGATATCTGGGGAGGATCGGGCGCAACCCGAGGGTGCGAGCCTGCGAATCTCCGGGGACACCGGTCACTCAGTGGGGAGAGCCTGACCAGCTCCCTCCCCCTGAATGCGTCAATGTGGAGAATGGATACCTGAGAATGAACAGCTTTAATCCGAAATGTGTGCCGGGCGGTCACATTGTCTCGGATTCGTCCCTCGAGATGACTGGTCGGGATGGTGTCGACTCGTTCGGCTCTTGAACGGCAATCTCATCTCCTTCATCCACCCAGGAGAGTCATTGCCCACTTAATGTGGAACTACGGAGACCATGGATGGTACAGTGTGGACAAGGCGGAGGGTGAAGCCTGACAAAGCGAGCCTCGTGTCTTCGATCACTTCCCTTTCTCAATCCAGATCATTCAGCATTTTTCCTGGAGACTTATCCCAACCCTTGGATGCAAGAGGGGTATCTAGGCAAAAATAATGGTGTAGAACTTGAAGGCGTGGCAAAATCTCTAAAGAATAAGCTGGATTCGTGTCGGCCTGTGATCCTGTCTGCATAGCCGGGGGAGGGTGCATAACCATCTGTACTACGAGGTAGCAGAAATGTTCCAAAACCCAGCCATCTGCTACATGGTAGTACTCGTAGTAGCCAGATTTTCCCATTCACGAACGCGCCATGCCGTCGTCGCGCCGTAGATATTTGGAGTGGCGCGATGGAGTTTGGACCGGTCGAATATTCGGCACAGCCGGGCACGCCAGTTCAGTTTTGCCATTGACGTGGTTTTTGGAACGGCGTCGCTCCGTTTAGCCTGCTTGGAGCGATCGTGAATGGCCACCTTTAGGCCTGCCGCCGTCCTCTCGTCTGCCTCCTCAATCGTTGGAACTCTGCCTTATCGATTGTTTATGTCGCTTTGGCGGCCTTTATGAAATGGTTTGTCATAACTGAAGTCAGTCTCCTCTAGGGGGTGGTTAGCAATTCCACTTTAAACAAAACCGCCGCCGGAGCGGAACCGGGAGTACTTACGCTGGAGGAGCCTCAATACGCTGGGAGATAGAGTCGCCTTCTCTATCTAGGGAGTGCGTGGGAGACCGGGCTGATGCATTTCAGCCACCTTGGGTAGACTTTTACTCGCGGCATACGGTCTGATGCTCAATGCAGACCCGACCAATCGGAATGGGCAAGCGGGGAGTGAGGTTCGTCTTGGCCCCTCCAGGCTGGGACAGCTTTTACACCAACGCTTGCGGCTGTAACACACATTCGTGAGCGGAGGTGCGTCATCTTGAGAATCAAAACGTCCGGTAAGGCCATGAACAAGGTAGGACTTTTGAGATCCTCATTACCCTTTTAAGGACGACCGAGTATTTGGGAACGCATGTTTGAGTAATTGTAATATTTTTTATTTGATTAAGTGATTTCAAAAAATGTTAAATGCTCTATTTAATTTTTAAGTTGTTTAACAGTTTTTGCTTTAAACAATAATTTAAATAATTTTTCCAAAATGTAATAAATTACTTAAAGACATACACGACGGTAAACAAGCAAGCCTATCACTGAAGATAGAAAAACCATTCCGAGATACAGAACATTCACATTATCGGGAAACGTTTAGGCATTACTACTTTGCAAGATTTGCATATCCCAGTCGGGATACAATGTGTTCACCTTAATCTACCCTTTGCCTTAAAGGACGAAAGGTCTTGTACCTTAAAGGAACACGGCCCTTCAAGATATTCTGATTGGCCCATTATGCTCCTCATTGGCATTCAGGGCGACAAACTTTGACCCGAATAGTTTAATTACAAATGGCTTCCGTTTCACCTTCTGTTCGATTTGACGCCAAATTATGGTTAGTCTGGTTTTGTAATTCATACGGTTTGACCTCAATAATTGCCTATTGATGTGAAAATACTAATTAGTCATTGCTATTGGGTTGTCCGGAAAATAATGCAGGATTTTGGTATTAAACAAAAAAAAAGAAACTAGTTACTTTAAAGCAATGTTCTTTAATCAAAATAATTTCCCNTCGCTTTGACATTATAAGGATGACTGAATTATTTCCAAGTAGCGGAATGCTACAGAGGTAAACAAACAATATCATTTGGAAGAGGATTAATAAGTGTTGACATTAATACAAATGAGTAATCCTGTAAACGTAAACAGAATATTTTATATAGATTTTTTTTAATGAAAACTTAAAATCCTGCATTATTTTCCGGACTACCCGATAATACAATTTCTCGTTGTCAGGAATTCTAGAGATACACTAATATCCATTATAATATTACCTCTGTAGTTATGGAATAATTTAAAAAAATGGACATTCTTAAACAATTACCTGACGAAATTGCACTGCCCCTGAAAAAGGACCAACCACCTGGTTTTTCCACGAAAAAATGGCCTAATTTGGAAATGCATATTTTCTCAGCATTTTTAGTTACGACTGCGCTTATATTCATTTTTTCGAAAATTTTACGCTGAATTAGATGGCTTTTTTAAATGTTTTCCTAGCTTCATTCATTCACCAGTAAATTGAAAAATTCCCCCAAAACGAACCCCCTAGGTAGTAATATAACGAACATTAAATCCATAGTCATTGTACCTGAACTAACAACAAATTAAAAATGTAATTCAAAAGCATGGTACCTGATGCCTATATGATATAGATATAAAAGTAAGATGGCTCATCTTCATTCAAGGCTGAAAGGTAAAAAAGTACAAAATCATCCAAACGTATAAAATACGTACATAAGTGTATGTACTCCAAATTTTATTTACCAAAGACGTTATCTATTTTTCAATGTTTTGTGAACCTACAGGCCTTTCCAAAAGATATATACAGCTGTATCCTCATACTGATCCAAACAGAATTTATTAATTTATTGAAACAAACTCTTATCAGAATAAAAAAACAAATATTCACATTAATTTTATTTTATAAAACTTTGTTGATGTTTTTTATAAATAAATTAAGCCTTATATTTATTTATAAAAAAAAAATATTATGGAGTTCCACAGCAAGAACGGTGCCCCACTCAACAACATCTTTATAAAACTTTATTATATATTTTTTTTAAATTATATGAATGTGTTCCAATCTTCTAATGGTCCTCCTTTATTTACTGACATAGATAATGAAATAAAAATTTTTTTTTTGCAAAAGTACTTCTGAAAGTCGAAATAGTAAGTGGGGGCAACATTGGACAGGAGGGCCAGCTGTATATATATCCCCGTCTTTAAAAAACGGAGGGCATAACTCTTCTCGACATGTCCCACAAGGTTAGTAGAATAATTGAATTCTAATCTTGCAAATTCATCCCAACCAACGCAGGTTATGTGCTTTCAGGTTCTAAAATAAAAATAAAATAAAAATAATTTAATTTTTGTTAGTAAAGAGCTATTACAGATGACGTTAATATTTATAACACTTTATTGCTAGGATATTTAAATTATATTGCCCAAACTTTTTTCAAATCTTAAAGTATATGTTTCACTAAGTATACAGTAATTATTTTTTTCTAAATTATTTCTGCGTATGTACACATAATAATAACAACTAGGTAATATACTCTCTCTCACACACTCACACATACATACACGCACACATTCTCTATCTCTCTCACTGTCTCACTTACTCTGTCCTCTATCTCACTCTTTCTCTCTCTCTCTCTCCCTCTCACTCTCTCTCTCTCTCTCTCTTTCTGTCTGTCCCTCTCTCCCCCTCACTCTCATTCAAGCTCTCTCTCTCTCACACTCTCTCTCTCTCTCTCTCTCTCTCTCTCTCTCTCTTTCTGTCTGTCCCTCTCTCCCCCTCACTCTCACTCAAGCTCTCTCTCTCACTCTCTCTCCCTCTCTCTCTCTCTTTCTGTNCACACACACACACACACACACACACACACACACACACACACACACACACACTTTCTCCCTCACTATCTCAGTCACTCTGTTCTCTCTCATCCAATATATCACTCTCTCTCTCTCTCCCTCTCTCTCACGCTCTCTCTCTCCTCTCTCTCTCTCTCTTTCTCATAGACATTCATAATTAATAAAATATCACTAATAAAATTGTTCCATTACTTAGTTTGGGCTTATGAAGAAAATTTGCCATTTTATTTTTTCAGAAAACCAAACTAAAAAGACTACATTTCAGAATCATGTTTTAAATGTGGTTGTTTTGTTCAGTTCAACGTTTTCAAATAGATTATCTTATTGAAAGTTTGTCTGTGTTTTTAGATAAGTATATTTATGGCGCACATGGGACTTTTTGGATGGGTGGCCGGCACGTTTCACGCACTGGGTAAGCTCAAAGCTGGTTTAAAAATTTCTTTTTTAAAAAGTATTATGAAAACGAAGCAAAATAGACGTGAAAGCATTTAATTGCTTTATGGGTCGACGGGTTTTACTTCCTCATGCCCAACTAACTTTTCCCTTATGACGTTTTTTTCGAAATAGCAATGACCATTTTCACTGTTTGTACAATTTCAGTGTAATATTACATTAATTATCGTCCGCATGAAAATTAATATTTATTATACGATTTTGACGAAACAAATATAATACGTACTGGCGTTTTTAGTCAGTTAAATCACAAATCCAAAATAACTTGTCAGTTTGATATTTAAAAAAACTGTATTAACTCTATGTTATTTTACTTGAACATTGGAAAATAACTCTCTAACAGCCTTTTACATCGTTCTTTTGATTATTGGAATAAACGTCGAATCCAAACTTAATTGAGCTTCAAAATGACACATTTTTTGCTTCGTACATTTCTCTATTTAATATGGCAGAGTACAGCTTAATTTTTTTTGTTGTATTTAAGATTTAGTGTGAAAATGTTGAACTTAAAAAAATTAGTAATTTTGCATAGTATATCATCAAGCAAAACAAGAATTTAAAACACGAAATAAACTATACATTTAATTTTGATTATTGGAATAAACGTCGAATCCAAACTTAATTGAGCTTGAAAATGACACATTTTTTGCTTCGTACATTTGTCTATTTAATATTGCAGAGTACAGCTTAATTTTTTTTGTTGTATTTAAGGTTTAGTGTGAAATATTGAACTTATAAAAACTAGTAATTTTGCATTGTATATCATTAAGGAAAACAAGGATTTAATATACGAAATAAACTATATATTTAATTATTAGTTTTGTATAATAAATTGGTCTTTTTGTTAAATATAATGTTTTAGGAAAGCAAGAATCGAATTTCAATTCATTGCCTGAGGAGTTCCAATCGCCGTATTTCTACGATCAGTTCCCCAACTACTACTATGGGTTGCCGACTACGGATTTTGACTATTTTAATACTTACGGTTACGGATTTGGAGGATACCCTGGCTATCATCCCCTGTCTTTTGGCAATTTCGACCAGTTCGGCCAAGGCTTCGGACAATATCCGTTTTACGGCCAAAACCGCCAAGTAAGCAGCGGGGGATTCAACACGGCCAACGCATTTCGATATGCTTCTAATTTCGTCAAACGGTACATTTTAAAATATATGTAGACTGATTTTAACATTAACAAAAGTATCACTTGTTAACATAAATCCGACTGATATGTTTTGGCTTTTAATTGTTCACTTTTAAGCCGAGCGCATGTTGCTGTTTTGTTTTTGTTTTTTAAATAAACCTGTAGTGTTATTTCTGCCTTTGAAAACTGCATCCCACTTCCCTGTTTCCTGCACGTCATATTATAAACTTGTAGTTTAGAGCTATTCACTTAGAAAATAATTTGCCTGGTATTCAAAACACTTTGTTTTTTAATTTATTACACAAAAATTTTTTTTAAAGTATCTAAAATATACTGTTTCAATCTTTAATTATTTTAAATTTGTTTTATGAATTAAAAGTAATACAAATTACCGAGAAATTAATGTATATATATTCACTAGTTTTCCGGTTAGTGGCCCTCTCGGCCAATTAATATCTTTCAATTAATTAAGGTTTTTAGTTGAGATAAAAAAGGCAGTGTCACGAGCGGGATTCGAACCCACGACCTTCGGCTAGGTACTCGAATAAAAGGAGGAAAATTCAAAAGGTGGGATTGAGTGACCGAGTGGATGGAAGTCGCGATAACTCAAATGGTAGAGTAGCGGCGTATCTAGCCGAAAGTCGTGCGTTCGAATCCCGCTCGTGACACTGCCTTTTTTATCTAAACTAAAAACATTAATTAATTGATATATATGTATAAAACATTTAAAAGATGTGCAGGGTCATAGTTCTATGACATAGAAAAACCAAGCATGTTTCAGAAAAATACATAAGTACATAAGTAACGGACAATTTCTTTTTGTGTGTGATCAGTTTTGTTTTTTGCCAAAATTTAAAAACCTATCTCCTAGGCGGAGTACTATACAACCCCTATTTCTGATCTATTCTATGCCATTTATTCTTCTGTCATCCAATTATTTTCGTTTTTCATCCCTGACGAACAACCCTGTATGATTCATTGAGTCGAAAGCCAAATATGAATCTAAGTGAAAATTATTGGCTCAAGTACAAATGAAGATGATTGTAAGGAATGGATTAAAAAAATTTAAAATAAATCTAAGTATCAATGTATATACTCATGTTTTTGTGATGGTAACGGAATCAAACCATATTCAATGCTATTTGGTGTGTATGTTTATGTGTATGTGTTCAATTAAACAAATTGTGCTAGAATTATGTAAGTTCGTCAGAGATGTTTTAATTTTTACCATTTGATTCGATTATGATTGGATTTTTAAGTACAAAAATAACGAGAAATTTTCAACCAAAAAATTGAGTCAATACGGAAAACCTAAACGAGAATTATTGGTGAGAAAGTTTATTAATTCCCACGAATCTATCCACCATAGATTACTATTTTATATTAATCTATTGTATCTGAAAAAATTAAAAATATTTTCTTGATTAGATATTAATATGTCTACTTGTCATCTTAATATGTCCACTTTAAATGATTTCGTTTAATGTAATCTATCCTTCGTTTCAATTTTTAGAAAACTAAAATCTAATCAATTTAAAACTTGTGTTTTAATTGTTAGAAGCAAAGTTCTTGTTTATGTTTTTTGTGTCAAAATTACTCTCTATTATCGTTTGAACATGCGTTAAGTAATGATAATCAGTATATTTTCAATTATTCAAACATATATGCAAAGTTTTATATGCGAATGGTGTTATGTGCGTGAAAGTGAAAGAGAAAACATGACATAGAGAGAAGAAGTATAAAAATAGGATGATCAGAAAATTTGTAACTTATGAATAAATTTATGTTCTTAACTGTAGTGTTGCTGTCCCAAAAATCATCAAAACAAATTAAAAAACGCAAGCATTTTAGTATATCCAACGCATATTTTTATTGTGATATTTCGCTGTCTGGTCTGAGTAGTGATGAATATTACCATTCGTTACAGATCAATTTGGTCTACCAAATTCCAGTGGGATTACCATTAATGACTACATTGTTTATTTTTACTTAAGAAATAATTCTGTATTTATAGGGACCCAATGGCCAATGGGTTAGGCGTCCGAATTTTAATATTTTTGCGGTTCTGGGTTCGAATCCCGGTAAAGCGCTTGGAATTTTGAGATTTATTAATAAAAAATATTGTCACGTGATTGTGGCTTCTTGTCCATCGTTATGATATAAATTAATATAGTAAATAATAAAAAGATTTTAAAAAAGATATGCGGTTTTTACATTGAAACTTTACAAAAATGTAGTAATACTAAGTAGTATAATATATATATATATATATATATATATATATATATATACACACCTAAATACTTTGTACCTAACATTATATATATATATATATATATAAAATGTTAGGTACAAAGTATTTAGGTATACATATGCATATGTTGTACCTAACATTGTAAATTTACAAATAATAATATAATAATAGGAATTTCCAAAATAATAACAATGACTTTTTCTAAGATTACTTGTGATTAAAATGGTCTATTAGAAAGCTACTAACAAACTCGAATTAGATCAAGTTTTCGGTGTTTCTGAAACATTTTTGTTTCGTTGCAAATATAAAATATTTTTATAGGGTAATTCTTTAAAAAGACTTCATGTTTTTTTTCATTTACTCTAAAATAAACACACAAATAAATATTGTAATATTTAATAGGCGTTTTATATGAGTCTCGTTTTCCTTTCCTTCCGCTTTGTCCGTATCATTGTGCAACCCGCGGAACAGACGGTCATTTAGAAACAGAACGAAAAATATGGAAAGTAAAAGGAAACTCGTCAGTGTAACATACAATAATATGATGTCATAGGGGCGTTCCGTGTTTCCTGAAGACCAGGCTGAAGAAGCAAAGGCTGAGGTTACCCTCGTTCGCAGTCTGTTACCTGGTTAAATCGCTGAAATGATTCCAGGCACGAGGCATATAATTGGCCTGGGGCGATTTACAGAACTGTACAACTCGATCAGCCCTGGTGAAAGACGGAAAATGACAATGAGGAAGTGAAAAACTCTTTCGTTACGGTTTTCCTCGTTGGACAACTAAACAACAATTATATCTATTGAGACAACTATTTATTTATTTAAACATTTATATAATTATTAGGTCTATTGATATTTATTTTTCTGTATTTATTAATATAGTGTTGATATTGTAGAAAAGAAATGAAAGAAATATATTTATTTTTTGCTATTGTCTTATTATTTTGGCTACAAATACGTAAATTGGAACGCATCCATGCAAGGCTGGTCTGGTTGATAGTATTCTTTATTAATTTAAGTATAAAAAACGAAGATCAAAAACTTTACTTTCGCAATACAAAAAAAGTTGCGTTTTTTTTAAAATAAATTCTTATTTATGTTGAACCGGCACACTGGCACTACTGGGTCTGTCTTCACTCGCGGGTTTTTGTTTGAGTGAAGACAGACCCAGTAGTGCCCGTGTGCCGGTTCAACATGAGTTCGCCAACTCGCAGACCAACCCCATCATCTACTATAAATTCTTATTTGTTTAGTTTCTACAGAATGGAAAACTTCTTGAGACAAAAATAACAAAACACCCAGGAGTTTTCTATAGAATTTAGTTGGCGGAATGAGACGACCATTAAAAACGATTTACATTTAGTCTAGTCATTTCTTCTTTTGTAGTTTTAGAAGTATAATTAAGACCTAACAAAAAGACAAAGGAGAAGATAATATAAAGGCACTTTCAATTAATTAATCTTTATGTAAGTTATTGGTTGAAATAATATACATTATATATATAATGGATTTAATAAGTAAAACGAAGTATATCTTCACTAAAGTTCTCTGTGGCCATTTCATTTGTGGCCGAGAATCGAATCCTGATTGCCCAACATTTGAAAAATGGCAAAAAGGAGGGAAAATTCGAAAGGTAGGTTGAGAACGGAAATTGGTGTCCGAGTGGATCGAAGTCACGGAGGCTCAAGTGGTAGAGCAGCGGCGTATTTAGCCGTGAAGGTCGTGGGTTCGAATCCCGCTCGTGACACTGACATTTTTATCTCAACCAATACCTTATATAAAGATTAATTAATTGAAAGAAGTTATTTTGTAAATCGGACCACGAAATATAATGGATTTAGTACTATACACTTTTATTTGGTGATACTTATAAAAAATTGAAATTATTATTATTGTTATGTACATCTCAAACTTTCGTTACAATAAGTTAATTTCATAATTCATATTCTACATTCCAGTACTTGATAATTAAACATTATGGGAGAAGCCACCTACTTACACACACACAACACTGAAGCACATCTCTAGGCCATTGCCTTTTCAGCCTACCTGGAGGGTAGAAATTATGAATGATGGAGTGAGTATGGAGTTCAATCCTTTTTTAAAAAAGATGGTTCCTACTACATTAAACTGTTTCGCAACAATCCGGATTTCGAGTCCTTTAGCTCATCGTCAGATTGATGGGTTTCTACAAACACGTCTCTCGACATGAATTGCAAAAGTGAACCCGCTGATACCCCGCTAGACTATGAGCTAAAGGGCTCGAAATTCGTGGAGGATTTCCTGGTTAGGTTATAGTGAAAAGTTGTTAGACGAGGGGTTTGGGAATACAGAAAGGGTATTGTGGAATTTCTGATACGAGTTCTTACGAGGACGTGACCGAATGAAATATGGAGGTCAGTGTGAATGATATTATTGGAGACGTAGAAAGGTACATTAAGGATTTTGGATTGGACAGACTGGATACGGGATGAATTGGAATGTTTGGTTGACCTCAAAACAACCATTCCGTAGGTCATAACAGACGAATGAAGTTTTGCAAACGGTTCGTGTCTAATCGTTTCTGGTGAGTGTGTGGGTTCCATGTCAGTCTTCTGAGCACGTTTGTTTTTGTTCACTTTGATTCTTCATTTGTGGTAGCGGTCTTTTAAATAGGGTATGATGACTTTGCACGTAGGAGCTTACAACGGATGGGTTGGAGTGACAAGAGAAGATAGCCGTGTCGCTGGCATATATGGAGATGATTGTGTTTGGGAAAATATGAATGTCTACAGTGCAAAATGTAAAGAGGACAAAGGCAAGAATTCTTCCTTGAGGGACTCCAGATTTTACCATAGTATAAAAGGAAAGGGATGTTCCCTGACAGACCCGGCTATGTCAGTTTGTCATGCAGGATGGGAGAATAAGCTAAAAGTAAAAATAAAACTGGTATTAATCTTGAGTTTCTACAGTAAAACCGGGTGCCATACCCGGCCGAAAGCATGGGCTAGGTCCAGGAAAAACACCCGAGCAGTATTGTTTTCGCTCAAGAGAAACGGCAATAGTGTCTACCACACAATGCATCTATTGTATAGTGGAGTGAAGTGAGCGGAACGCTAACTGATGAGACGGTAAGGTTTTCGCGTCCTGAAAAATAAGTATCAATTTTCAACGAGGAGTATTTCAAGCATTTTTGCTACAACGGAATGGAGTCTGATGAGACGGTAAGAACTAAAAAGTTGGACTGGTTCGTTAGGTTTCGGGATTATTACAGCAATTTTCACTGAATCGAAAAGCAAGTTTGTCCTAAGAAACATTCCTGCATCAAACTAGTAAATGCAATAAGCTCAGAACTCTTTTACAGTTGGTGATCCAAAACTCTATAATGCCCTTTAATCCACTTGGAAATGACAGTCTAGGTAGTTTGATTGACAAAAAAAAAGGAAAAAGTGATTAAAGATACAAAAATATATTTCCGCCCAAGCAAGAAACCGTATTTTGAGTTTCGCATCTTCTAACGACATTTAAAAAAGTCGATTGATTTAAAGTTTATCAAAGGTTTGTATAATCAATTTTTTTCCCAAACCTTAATTTCCTGACAGTTTTTACGAAGTACATAAAATACTATTATTTCTTGTATATTTAAATGTTTCTCAGGTTTTGTGAAAATGTCCTCAAGCCATGAAAAGCTCTAGAAGTTAATACCATAAATACTATAAACAATATAAATAGTTAAAAAAAACAGTTTGCCATTGTCGTTTAAGTTTAATTTAAATTAAACCAATTACTAAATTATATATATATGCATTAAACAAACTATTATGCTAATTGAAACTAATATAAAATACAACTAGAAGATGTAGTGATTATAACGATCAAACTCCGAAAATAGTAGCCAGATTCAATTTTTTTTAAAATCAGCAGAAATGAAAGTTATGGGATTTTTGTGTCCTAAAGATGATTAATGTTTGGGTAATCTCTGTCATCGGTCGGTAAGCTCTAATTTTTTCTGAGATTACTCTAGGAGGTTTGCAGGCTGATAAACGTGAAATTTAGGCGCTAACGATCGTTTTGTTCTATCCATCTTCATTGAGTTGATGTGTCAGACGGGTTTCAGAAATTTCGCCATCTTCAAAGTTATGATTTTTTATTTCACTAGTTACACCATTTTTATAAGCTTGTCCAACTTTGGGACAACTAGCAATTAGTTACAACATTAAAAAGCTTTTAATTGATCATAATGAATGTTATGGAGAGGATCGACCAGTTTTTTTCAATTTTGAAGAGGATCAGGTTTATGGTCTTGAATGAAGTTACAAACTTATGCAAACAATTCGCCGAGCTTTCGCGACACATAGTCACATCATCAGGGCCTGTATTGATCAAACTTCGATACATTAAACTTTGGAATTACAATTTTTTTACATACATTTATTTATTCAAGTTTACTTACACTGCTGCTGAATTATATGTTACATCTTTGAGAAAGACAACTATGTCTAACCATTTCACGGAACATTTGGACATTATGTGCTTTTTGATTAGATTCTACAAAAACAAAGATAAAGAAAACATGAAGTAAGTTTATCTCGTATTGTGACGAACAAAGGAAAAAACATGAGGGCCATGTTTTAAGGTGTTTTTTTCCTCTCTCCTTTTACTTTCGATCGTATTTATGGTTTTTTTAATGTTATTGGACTAGTTCTTTTGGAATAAAGTTGATTAGGTGAAATTTAAATTAAACAGTTTGTCTCCGTCGAGGTCCCTCTGTCTACGAGCAATAGTAAATTGTTGAACTTCATTCAAGGCTATAAACCTGATCCCTTAACATTGAAAAAATCATATGGTGTCACATCATAATATATCATATTATAATAGAATATATTTTTAATTGTATGTACGATACAATATATACAATAATTTTATGTAGAATGTAGGGAAAGTGACTTTTCACTATGGCTTCCTAATATTTACAACTAATCATTTTTTTATACAAACAGGTATTAGAAGTTTCATAATAATTTGTGGGGAAAAATTTATGTTAAAAAAACCACATGCAGACGGATGAAGTCTATATATAGAATTAAATAAATGCATATAAAAGTGGAGATGAGTAGTAAATAAATAAATAATGAAATATATAAATAAATGCACAAATATTCTTATGACTATGAATTTTATAACTATGGCTGGTTTATAAATGTTTTTGTGTTTGATCTTTATGCTTTCAATTAGATGTTGTCAATTGTTGGATATGCACCAACGGATCTGCAAATGGGGTTTGGGAAGACTTACTGACCTCAGCGTATAATTTCCTCCTCTACCCATTTCATGTTAATTTGTTCCTATAGGTCTGTAAATTTGTAACATCTGGGGAATGCAGTGGCCATCCGCGGAAATTTATTTTGGATTACCTGCAATTATTGAGATTTGTTTTATATGTAAAATCCCATGCTGGGCAGATGGCAACATTGGCTTAATAATCACTTTGTAAATTAGTAGTTTATTGTATAGTTATTTATAAATTTGTTTTTTGTATTTATACTCATGCCAGACTCTTTTCTGAGCAATGAGAAACGTGTTCGCATAACCGGTTTCCGTTTCCTACCAAATTACTTGTGTGAGCACCAAAATTTGGTGGTATCCCTAGGTACCTCACAGGTTTTAACTACTTAAACAACTAGTTGTTGATAAGTTAAATTTCAGCTTGTATCAAAATTTAATTCTTTCCATCCTAACAGCTGAAAGTTGTGTATTATGCATATTGTATAACCTGTATATGTAATAAATGAGCGTCCACAGAGACGCGTAAGAATTTCGTCAAAATAAATTACGTGCGAAAAAAATCAGCAACTCAATTAACACAGAAACAATTGACCCATTTATATTTAACATCAGTTCTCACGAAACAGTACAAAGAAAAGTACTATCCATTCCCATGGTTAAATGCAGACTGTGCTTAAACTGGATAGCTGAATTTAATTGGTTGAGTTGCGAACAGGATTTGGTGAAATTGCCCTTTTCAGTAAGCAATCCTTGGCAAAGGATTACTTTATAATCTTACCACTCTGGCTAACATCTCCTTTGGGTAAAGTCCGCCCTTAGACGGTAATGGAAACATTTCTCCGTGATTGCAAGCAAACTGTACTGTAAGTTGTATGGGAACAAAGTTTTGGCGTCCAATACTAATCCGTTAAAAACTTAAACATGGCGTTTAGAATTCCTTTCAAAAGGAGCAATTGAGTATTTTAACCGTTTAACTTGTCAAACTATTCTCTTCTGATGAAAGAAGTACTTATCTTACAAATCCTACTAATTTTCAACCGTAATTTATCTCATATCAAAACACTTTATGTCTGAAATATTAAACAAAGATTACTTTAAAAATATTTGTCACAGAACAATGCCGGAAACATTTTGAAATGTTTTATTATCAGATCTTGTTAAATATCTTCGCAAATGTCAAAAAGTTGAATTTTTGAATTTTTTTAAATTAAAATAGATCTCACAATAAGAAAAATAATAAGAAAAAGCTTATGACTGGCATTTGATGGAACTACATATGTAATTTATATTTAATGATTCTTCTAGTGTTTGCTAGAATTTGTAGCATTTAAAAAAAATCCAGCTTTGATCAGGAATTAAACAATGGTTTGTAACATGTAACAACTGAGTATTGAGACATCTCAAGAAACCAACAAAAATTTCTTAACTGTTATATTTTATATGTTCAGTTCTGATGTACGTACGGAGGCCAGATTTGTGCGAGTCTGAATCTTATTTGTGTAAATAATCAGTTAAAACTTGATTTATCTGATAAATTGTTTGCTATGATCATGATAGCGCCCTGAATTTTTCCGTTGATATTTAAAAAAATTTGTCGTCTAAATAACGACCAATGATTGTTGGTCATCCAATAATTATATTTGAATATGTCAATAAGAACAAAACGTTTGTAATTCCTTTCATTTTTACAAGGAAACAATCTCAAATAAGTAAAATTGCTTTCCATACTTGTTCTCATTGCATTGATTGTTTTTTTACTTATTTGAATTTACTAATAAAATAAAATATTTGGGAGTGGTTTTTGATTCTAACTTAACGTTTAAATTTATTGATTTGATTATTTTAGAATCCGTAATTTTTTTTTTATAAATTTCGAGTCTTTAGAAATTTGATGTCTATTAATCAATTGAAATGAGTTTAGTTTGTACACTGGCACACTATATTTTAGTTTATGAAATTAATGATTGTAATGCAATAACAAACTCATTTCTTAAACCACTTAAGGTAACCCAGAATGCATCCATTAAAATCGAAGTAACGAAAATTACAAATTTAGCTCTAAACTTTTGTGTTCCGAATTTTAGATTATGGATTTAAATCGGATTTTTATTAATTTTTTGTGTTGTAAACATAAAATCATACCTTTGATATCACCTTCATTACATTTGATAACATGAAGTAGTTTTCCAATTAATTTTCTTTATCTAAAGTTAATAATAATAATAAAACGTTATTTGCAAGAATGTACATTACATATAAATATACAACAAAAAATAAATTGGTACATCCCTGCCCGCTTGAAAAACAAAGCTTGTACTAGAGAACAGGAGTTTTTGGACATCCTCAGAGCAATAAACAAAATATATCTTTACAAAAGTATAATAGAAAACAAACAACTAAACAAACATAATACAGAATAAACGTGTAGTATAATAAACAGCCAAAGTATATTTTTGCTTTAAAATATCTTAAACACAATTTAAAATGTATGAAGTTATAAATTTTTGATCTTCTTTGTAGGTTTTGAAATTTTGAATAGTGTTCCTCTCTTTATAATGAATTGTATCTTGGGTTATATGCACTATGATGATGTAACCAGTTACAAGATTATTTTTATATATACAAACATGAACATTTAAGAACGATTTGATATAGATTCATAACTTTAAATCCACTGTATAATTTTTTCGTATTATATTTATCCGGTTTACGAAAAAAATTTTAAGAAGGGAATAGTTACATCCAAAGTTTTAGTGTAGCATTTATTAGCACCTCCGCTGGAACCAATACCATAGGTTATTATGGATTGTGAAAGAGAAAAATATATTGCCCATAAGCGTACAGTTTTCATAAAGTTGTGTAAAATTCTAAATTTTTACAAGAGCTTTCTCAGATGAGGAACCGAAGTATCATTATGTAAATTAAATCTCAATTTTGAGTCCAATGTCATACCAAGATATCTAACTCTATAAGCAAGAGGGATAGGCAAGCAAGAACACGTTATCATCACAAGTATGGAAAGCAAATTATTAGTATTTATTTTCTTTTTTAATGAAAAGTGTAATACACTAAATTTTTTTGAATTTGAAATTAGAAAGTTTACATATTACGATTTATTATTATTTTTCATTAAAGTTGCCCTTATATTTTTATACAATCGTAAAACAAGAATTAATTATTATTTTACCAATTAATTTCTGAAATGTAAAAATTTAATGTTTACAAAGATTGTCTTTATATGAAAATATATATCTCGGATTGGGATAATATAATTTCTAAAACTTTACACTAGTTTTATTTTTTTTTTTTTTNCTTAGCCTTGTAGAGGTATGGCGGTGTACACGATTTAGGCAAGTTCGCCAGATCGTCGCGGACGAGTACGGCCGGAAAGGTCCAGGGGGGTGTCGGGCGGTTCCCCACCCGAAGCACCGTCCCCAGCGCCAATCCGGCCCTCCCTAAGGACTCACCGAAGCGGATCCCGAGGGGTCGCGTCCGCGAGCGAAGCCTGTCGTAAACTACTCTGTATGGGCAGTGGAGAATTTTCATAGCGAGGGGGTGCTCCGGACTTTACACTAGTTGTTATTTCATTTGTGTATTAGACAATTTTATTATTGTTATACTTCGTTAAAAATTTTGTATAATTTATTTTCGTGACTGAACAATTTATTCTCGTAATGACAGCGGGTTGAATAAAAGGAATTATTTTACTATGCATATTTGTGTTTGTAATGGTCCGAACTCATCTAAAAATTTCTATCGATCCCTGGAGTCGTTTTAAAGTTATCTGCTTTTTTGTGATTTTAGAAAGAAAATCGGAAGGGGAAACTTTTGATGACAATAAATTATTTTTTGATTTTCCAAAGTCTGATTTCTTTTTGTTTTTAATTTTCCTATATCGCTCGGTCACTGTTTCAAAATTTTATTTGGCAGCAAGCGTGAATATATATCTAAGGTATCGTAGATATTGAAATACATAATTTATATACGAGCGACTTAGCTAAGTAGGCTAAAATAGAAAGAGAAGAAACAAGGTTGATATTGCGTGTTTTGCAGGATGCATTTTGATATTTGGGAGATATCGAAAAATATATTTTTCTTTTCACGTATTGACCACATTTATTGGTACATGCGGCTTATTACATTAAATACATGTAATTGACCACATTTAAAGAAATAAGAACTGGTGATTCAAGAATACAACTTCTTTTTGAGTTTTGATGATTTTGTTCTTATTTTCCTTACTTATAATCCCATAAAATGTAAACATCTCTGATATATCTTGAAAGAATAAAGATTCTTTGCAACGGTTTGTTTATTAACGTTGAATTGCAATTTGAATGACTATCGGTGAGAAAAAATTTGTATAGTCCCTGGCAAATCCAGACTAAAAATGTATATGTTTGATTACGATGAAAGTTCGTTATTATTGGTTTACCAAGGTGGTAAAAACTAACCCAATTTCTTTTTAAAAAACAAATGTTATTGGTCTACTTTAATCGATTTGTATACAGCATTGAATACAATCTTGTACGTAATTTTCTTTTAAGTAAAAATACAAATCTACTGATGTTCAATAATATTAAAATACATTCAGAACAATAAAAAATAAACACATGTTTAAAAATTGCTTAAATTATTTAATTTTTTCGCCTTCTAAGGCTCATTGGCAAGAACGCTCAGATAGGTGTCACATTACTCTCATATTTTTCGAACTAGCATTTCCCAAAAATGTTTCGTTAAAAGTCCATTGCCTTCAATAGTTAAATAAAACGTTGAAAAACCAACACACCCAGCAAAAATGGCATAATGCAATTGCCATTTAAATATTTTTCTCCGCCTTAAGTAACGTCAGTTATTAATACGAAACAAAGCTCAGTGTAAGGATGTCAAGGCAAGATCCCCCGTGTGATAAATGAAGCACGATGCCATAACAAGGGAATTCGGAGACAAATTCATCGGACAAACAGGAAGAAAAAAAAGCCAGACAGAAGGATCGTATCGTTTAGGAAAAATGATGAATGGATTCACCTCAACAACTCCAAAACCATCTGGAACACTCAACAATATGAAACTACCTTCAAACTAACACGTTTAGCACACAAAAAAAAAAAAAAACAACTCATAAACATACAAATCCACAGCACATACACAAAAGAAAAAAGATAGATGTTCGCAATTTTCGACTGGAATAATAAAACAGAAATGTGTGGTGATTAGTGGCCGTTAGTCGATAATTATAGATCATCTTCAGGGCCTGGGATTTACAAACATTGTTTAAATTTAACAAATACATGTAGGATGTGAAAAAAAGTGAATTTATACAATGGAAAAAATATATATTTTTTATATTCGATCAAAGTATTTCTACTCACTCAAAGTGTTTGTTTTCTGCGTAAGTGTGCCATTCTTGCGGGTCGCGTTGAAAGTGCCAGTGAGATATTGCTGTTTTATGTTTATATACGTTGGATTTTGAAGGGATGGGGAAGGAATTCGGTATAGAAAGACATTTTTGTATAAGATCCTCAAGATGATCTCAATAAAGATCGAAACGTTGGCACGATAAAAAAATGTTTTTCTGAAACCTACATCATACCAGACCACATCTCACGATTTCTGGATAATAAAATACAGATTTAATCCACCAAAAGCACTGTCGAATAAAAATTATACAGATACATTGAAGTTGGTGAAATGTCAAACGCCTCCCACTGATCACCTCAGCGATGATAATTATACCAACATGATCAGAAACGACTAAATTTTATCCAATAGCAGTGTTATGTTTTGTCGAAATACTCAGAAATTGAAGGAATAAATGTTGTATTCTGACTAGCCAGGAGCTTGATTATCGAAGTTGTTTCATTTTATTGCGAACATTTTCTGAATAAATGCCGATAAAACAGAAGAATTGGTACCGTCTCGAAATTCTAATTTTTGCAAAAAGATGCAAGATAATTTTGAATATTTTAAAAAGTAGGATTATATTTTGTAATAGTTTGAAAATAACATAATTGTTACACTCAAAGATTAAATTCTGTCTACCAGTATTTGGAATGAAATAAAATATTTGAATATTATGGAATAGTCGACGAAATAAATAATTTTTTCGAGGAATTAATTTTTAAAGTGTAAATTAACGAGGGTTGTCCTTTAAAAAAAGTGAACCACAATATTTTTCTTAACTTATGTTACTAATTAATTCAATCTTCATTTTCATTCATAATTTATTCTTCATTCAAGTTTTGTGGATAGTTTTTACAAATCAAAAGAAATTTCATTTTCATTTTTAAAAAATAGTTGGTTTATTCTGTACACGATTATTTACATTATTTTATGCCAGTTATCCGATGATGTCAAGTTTCAGCCAGATGATTAGTAAAGACCGTGATAATAGCCTTCTAAGCCGTCAAATTCAAGATCTTCGAATTTATATCCATCGTCGCTATGATCGCCGTAGCCGTGATCACCGTAGCCAAAATCTCCGTAGCTGGCATCGCCGTATCCCTCATCTCCGTAGCCATGGTAGCCGTACGCGTAAAGATTTTGGTTCTGATAGCTAGTCGGTTTGTAATAATGGTCGTGGTCCTCGTCTTCGACAACGTAGTGCGAATAAACTCCGCCATAAACGGGTTTCAGCTCGTAGTGATCATGGCCGTACGATTTGTGGTGCTGATTATGGTTCTGGTAACTGGTAGCGTGGCCGTAACCGTAAGCGGCACCGTAACCACCTTTAGCAACAACGCCGTGACCTCCTCCGAGTAAGTAAGTCCCGTGCCCTTTGCCAAGTCCTCCGGCACCGTGAGGATGCGACTCGCCGTACCAGTGTCCGTAGTGGTCGTGGTCGATTGCATATTTATAGCTGTCTGAATGTGGCCGTGCTGACAATTAATAATGAATTAATAGGATTTTATTCCCAAAAGAAAAAACTCAAAATTTCAAACATATTAACAAACAAAACAAATAATGTGGAACCTTTTTTTAATCTCCATTTTAAACGTTTTCTTTAAAAATTAATGAATTTCCTTCGTTTTAACAAAATCTAAAAAATAATTAAAAAATGAAATTTTACATAATTGCACATTTAAGTTTAGAAAATTATTGCGAAACCTTATTAATATTTTAGGTTGTCATCATTGATTTATGTGTTTTATGATATTTGTTTCTCCATTTTATTAGTGTTTAACTTAAACGATTTAAATTTGCTATTGAATTATTATTATATTATTCAAAAATAGATAGTAATTTTTTATATTCTCATAATATTCTTTTGAAAATGATGCGTAAATTGTTACGTTAATTATCAAAAACCCGGTTGATAAAAGAAAGTAACAATCTGGAAAGTAATGAAATAATATAAAACCAATTTAATTGAGTTAAGTTTACTTATTTATTGGAAGGTTAAAAATTCATTTTACTTACAAACTGCGGTGTAGCTTGTTGCACTTCCGGCACTTGCGTAGGCGACTGCGCACAAAACAACGGCGATCTAAAAACAAAATTTGAATATTTAGCACAACTTCATATCCATATTTGTTGTAGGACTGTGTAAGGCTTTTTCAACTCACTTGACAGAACATTTTTGTTTTAATTTCATGGTTAACGGTCACCGTGTTTATATAGTAGTTGAAAGGAGGATGTTTCCCCTCTTTGACTCATGTCCTAACAAGAAGCATTAGTTTCTTACGACATTTCGTCTTTTTTTGAAGGATTTGTTTCACCACTTTATGAATTATTAAAATCGATTTTAATCACCGTAAAAACGCCCTTTTAGGCAACAAGTCTCGAGGTCGTCGGTCATATTCCAAAATCAGTCAACCTAGTTTTAATTAACATTGATTATCAAAGCCAAAGCAAGGTAGATAAAAAAAGATACTCTTCATATTTATCAACATCCTAAGTTCACAAATCGTTTCGTAAAATTCCAAACTTTCAAAAAATGACCGATCGCCGAATCGATCAAGTTAAACACATCCAATAGGTGAATAACGCTCTAAGACAGAGGCAGACAAAAGACTAAGCCAAGAAAATCTTGTCTAAACTTAATAAAGATTATCTGTTACAATTAGAAAAGTTCATGGTATTAAATATACATCGTAATATGTAAGAAATTAATTTTAATTTTAAGGTAACTTGATGTTTCTTAACCCTTGATTCCTATTTTTAAAAATGTTTTAACTGAACATGTGAGGTGATTAGTTTCAAACCGGTTCAAATTTTTACAGGAGAAACAAAAAAACGTTTTAGAACCTTGCGTTATTGTTTAGATTTTTTAATTAATTATTATTGGGAAGAAGGAAGATCAAACATTTAAGACACAGTTTTCAATTGTATTGGATTCAGCCTGTTCAACTGCTAATGCCAAATCTAAATTATTAAATTATCTGATTTTGCTCAAGGCCTGTAAACACTCTGGTAACTTGTAAAAGGATGAAAATAATTAGTAAATTAATGATAATAATGATTATGAATACCGACAGGTTTTTGTCACCCTAATCTTTCTAGGTTCGAATCGCCTAGTCCATGGCTCTTTATTGGAGTCTGATATGGAAAAAGCATTGTCATATGTATTGACCTCTTGTACCCGAAACCTAACTGGTGGGTAGTTTGATCCCTAAGCCCGTCTTTTTGTTAGGAATTATCTTTACAAAGAATTACACAAAACATTTTTTTGCATTAGCTAATGAGCCATAGCCATGACAATTGAACACGTTTTAATTTTTCAATTATTCTAAATTTCCTTTTATATTTATTTTAAAAACATTTGAACCTTCTTGTTAATGTGAACATTTATTGAAGTTCATTTTTTTTAAATTAAATGGAAACTCTATTAGGTCAATTCGTTGACTAGCTCTGCTTTTTTGTATTTAATGCTCCAGGTTCTGCTTCCCCACAATACTCGCAGGCTGCTAAGTCTGACAAATTGTTTGGTTTAAGTAATAACAATACTAAAGGTAATAAAAATAATAAATAGCATGGTTAGAGAGGAGTCGATTTATCGTCTTATCCAAAGCTCTGCTGGTTGATTCTACTTCGAACCTATTTATTGTTTGGAAATGAGGTTGTATTGCTTTATAGAACCATCCTTTTTCTGACTCTGTATGGCTGTTTCCAAGCTTATATACCTTCCTTACAGACCATTTATGAACTCTGCGAGTGGAACCGTGAACATCGAATTGGACCCCTTCTTCGCTGCTTTTTTCGCCAATGTATTCACTTTTTCATATGGTTTTATTCCAGCATGGGCCTGAAAACAGACAAGTTTCACCTCATTCTTTGTGAAATTCATTATATCTAGTGCTCTATTGACCAAATTACTTCTTTCATTTAATTAATCTTTTTATGTAAGGTTTTGGTTGATATGAAAAATTTAGGGTCACGAGCGGGATTCGAACCCACGACCTTCGGCTAAATATTTTATACGTTTATACTTTGTTTTACTTATTAAATCTATTATATTTAGTAGTATGATTGACAACTGATTGGTGTCGGAGTGGATCGAAGTCACGATATCTCATGAGGTTAGAGCAGCTGCATATTGAGCCGAACTCTGTTCGAATCCCGCTCGCAACACCATTTTTTTTCAATTTCAACCAAAACCTTACATAAAAGGTTATTCTTTTGTTTTTAATAAACTTTGCATCTCCGATATAATTCGATACAAGGCATGGTATCTGCAATGTTACAATTTGGTCAGGTAGCAAAATTTTCATTTCTTTTAAGGAGACAGTTAACTAAGTCCATTCGAATTTAAAAATATTTCAACTGAATAAATAGTACTATCGTATGGCAATTTAATAAGACATTCGTATTAAATTTGGGCCTTATATTTTAAATCGTATTTTGTTTTAGAGCCATCTGCGTATAGAGTGATAGCTGGCTTGGGTCCTTCTTTCTGGAAAATACTGTTGGTAGAAAATAAGCACATATTCCGAAAGAATATCGACAGCATTTCAGAGTGTGTAACTTTATTTTCCAACATTTTAATATTCAGAAACTGGTAATTAAAGGGGGTTACTCAAGAATTTTTTTGTCAAGATTCAGGCGCATAAACAATTTTTAACAGGTGCTGGTTGAATATCAGAGTTTTTAGAGGGAATTTATCGGCTATTGTCACCTGAGTTCAAATGGGAGTTGCATAATTCGGCTAACAAGACATTAATTGGTGTGATGTTCACATATCCCATACATAACTTCAGACCCTGATTTTGTATCAAATTTAGCATTTTCAATTTTGCTGTTGCAACGTTTTCGTAAAGGAACCCGCCGTAAATTAAAATAACTCTTATTGTTACTCTGTAGAATAATTCTTTAGATTGACCCCCATCGACTGTTTTCAGGATGTAAAATATTTTTTTCTTTGTGCCGAGATTTTCCTGTGTTTTTCCAACTTAATAACGTCTTATCCAGGAACATTCCCAAAAACCTTACTTCTTTTTGGACCTTAAAGGACCATAAAGTTTTCACCTAATTTTATTGTTTATCGCATGAAAGCAGCGTACTTTCTGGAACGATTTATTTGATTCAATTACATTTCTTGATAATTTTGGAGGAAAACCGATTGTAATAATTGTATTACCTAGTCCAGTTTGGTCCAGGCTATCAAACGCACTAAGTCTAAAAAAAGGCTAAAAAGTCATTTGCTAACAGACACATTGTCATTTGGATATCAGTTACTATATTAATAATTCTCTGTTTAGTGGATTTACGTTTGCGGAAACCCTATTGACAAGCTGGAATTTTATGCTTATCCTCTGACCTCCATTCCATTCTATTTTTAATCATTCATAAATTAATCGAATATAATTGTTGTTTTTTATATTATTATTTATTATATTCACTAAACGAAGACAACCAAAACATTCAAATTTACATTATATGTTTCTTTATGATTTTCTGAATTACGTAATTACTATTTACGTAATTTTCTTTAAATTACCCAGTCTTAAAATTAAGTAAATCCTCTTGATTGCCTGTGAATAGAAAAACATGCGATAAAATTAAAAACATATTAAATTCACTAGTTTCGTGGTCCGCTTGACCAAGTAATAACTTACAATTAATTGAGGGTTTTATTTGATTAATTTATTAATCTTACTTATTTTATTATACTTAATCTTACTTAATACTACTTACTTATTATTACTTAATTAATTAAAAACATATTTTTCATTCTTTGGGTTTAAAGAAAGTACAGGTTATCATAATAGTATTATCCAGCATATCACTAAAATTTATTGAAATAATTAATCACTAATTTGGAAAACTCATAATACCGACTATATTTCATGTTTTTTTTTAAAAGTTGTATTAATGAAGACCTGTTTAATGCTTAACATTTTATGAATCAAGGACGTTCCAATTACATATTTTTCAAACAAATTATTTCTATTATTACTACTGTTAAATTCTTAGTTTTAAATAACTAGACCAGCTAGATAAGTGTTTATTATGGAAAATGTGTTCGTTCATTGAACTAAACTATTTGGGGTTAAACTAAATACTATCAAAAAAAGTAAAGCTTAGAAATATAAGCTTGAATCACCATTCAACCATATGAATTTCCCTCATTTTTTAAAATATCTTTTTATGTTTTGACGTCAAATGAAACCATCTATTAGTTTTACAATGGCTGGAAATAAATACACTTTAGTCCACACATTTTTGTGTTACTTTATCTACCTGAGTTAACCTCGTAATTTTTACATAAAAATAAAAAAAATAATAATTTTATCGTCCGAGGGCCGGATCAAGGTAAATCTAAATGTTCAGAGGTTGTCATATTTACCATAATTAGGAATAATTAAAAAAATCTTTCTATGTTTTGTGTATGATGATACATTATATGATAAACAAATATAATTTTGGGGTGGTATTTAAAGTTCAAAACAATATAATGTGTATCCTTCAGGCGTTAAAAAGTGGTACGAGGACTAATTAAATTCTGTAATGCATTAATCAAATATTGTCAAAAGTGGAGGCGTCGGTGGCCGCAATGTTTAGTCTTTGACACGGTGCTCATCACTGTAATAGTCTCGGGTTCGAATCCAGCGGCCCTGCATTCGAACCCGACATACTTACAGATGGGCTTTTTTTCAAAAACACCGGTACCCTGAGGGTTTATATGACCTCTGCTGTTGCGAACCCTCGTAAAAAAAAAGAAAAAAAAATATTGACAAATATGCTTTAGATATTCTATCTGTAAAATATATAACACAGTATGGGACCAAATCTTTTAAAGCGAGATATATACGTTTTTATTTATCACTGTTATTGTTTTTAAACATAATTTGTATATTTTGTGTAAAGTACAGAACAAAAATGACAAATTTATATAGCGTCACCATTTGGTCTTGAAAGTGCTTAACAAAACGATAACTATGCCTTGACACTGATTATCAAACCATGACTCCCATGTGTAAAGTACTGCACTATGAATCAGTCTTAAATATGTATATTTTATTTTGAACGGAATAATCCAATTATAAAATGCATTATTCAATAATATAAATAAATTTGTATAACATATTTTAGAAAGTACCTACAAAAACATATGGACAGTGAAAAATTTGCTTAAAATAAAATACTTGTTGACATTTAGTATTTGTTTCAAGATCTCAAATTTAGTGCAATGAATCAATGATTTGTTGAAGATGGTGATTTATTATTGAAACGCCGTTCGAACTAAGTTAGACAGTACGGCAACGGATTGGTGTGTTGCGGTTGGCATCGTCTCATGAGATAAGGCGCTGACAGATCTTTTTACTGATAAAAAAGGGGTCAATATGGTTTATGAATAATAGGTGTACAAATAAATATAAACAAAATACATATAAATATAAACAAATACAAAAACATTTTAAACAAAAAATTTAATTAAAAATCCCTCCTACATTTGTGTCAATATTTTGTTTTGCCAATTCGTTGTTTCTATAGTTGGAAGTGTTTCTTCATGATGAGAGTTGTGAGTTATAAAAATTCAATTGTAAAACATAAAATCTCATTGAATACACACTCAAAGAGTAAAGGGCAGATGAGAGACCGATGGATATGAAAGGAAATATTTTTTCTGCTGTCAGCTCTGAGTAATTCTTTTTGAGTAGATTTATATAAACTTTATATTCTTTTCCTTTTTTAAATAAAAATCTGGAAATAGAATTTGTTGATCAAAACTCTATTTTGTTATAAAATTTTCAGAGAAAGGATTTCCGTCTGTCGTTTCTGAGAAACGGATGTATATATTTTAATTTATCAAATTATGTCTCCTATTAACATCACGTTATCGTTCAAAGCGACAGAAATTTCATATAACGGATTCCTTGTTTAAGTCGAAAATTATTACCCATTAATTAAAATTCTGTTTTTTGGAGCGTATGTTTTCCATCGAAAATCGATGATCTTGCTTGAATTAAAAAATTAAATAGAAACCATGTTATTTAACCCATTTTACCATCTGAAATTTGTAAATAGATTTCAGTGAAGATTAACACTCCCCACAAATTTCTTCTTGTTTATAAGAAGTAAAAAACTTTTAGGTAAATATAAAAATTACATACTCTATTTTGTTTTGCTAAAAACTAAGATTAAGTTACTTTGTACTTTTTTTTACTAAGTTACTTAATAATTTGTACTTAACATTGCAAATATATATACATTGTGTAGTATACTCAAGTATACCAAACATAGTATATTATTTTATATAATAATAAAATATGTAAAATGCCTGAAACGGTAACGAGAAAGGTAATAACTTTCTTCAATATTTTAATGATTGAAAATTCTGGTTCATTGTCAATATGAATGGTACTTTCGTAAAATAGACTGGAATAATGTAATTAATGTATGCTGTAAGTACCCATCAATATTTCCCTACTTCTATTAACCTAACTATCTACATATTACTTTCGTCCAACTATCAATACAACATTCCAACCATATTTCAGTCTTGCTCTCTCTCTCTCTCTCTCTCTCTCTCTCTCTCTCTCTCTCTCTCTCTCTCTCTCTCTCTCTTTCTCTCTCCTTCTTTTTATAATTCTATGTATCTTTTTATTACACTTTCTCCTTCTCTTTCTCTTCCTTTTTCTTTTTCTCTTTCCCTTGCTCAATCTCTACCTCTCTTCCACCCTGCTCTCGCTGTCTTACTCTTTCAACAGTAAATGCTAGTAATTTCATTAATTTGGCACAAAAATGACTTAAAATAGAAGCAACTGATTAAAAATGTCAGTAATAACAATAACATTACCAACTATTTTAATAATGCAAAAATAATCGTTAAAGTTGTTTCTGTTTTTCATGACTAGTTGCTTTTTGACGCAAGGTATAAATTGATATTAATTTGATTGTTGAAATTAATAAAATCGATGAAACTGAAAGATTTTATTTCTTTTATAAAGAGAGAGAAACCCTCATTCCCTTACGAAAAAAGTAACAAATATTTTCGAATCAATTAGAAAAACTGGACTGCTTTATTCGAAAATCATATATCAAATAAATCCTAAAATTTATCATACGTAAATAAACATTATTAAAATATTGTTCCGTTTCAGGAGTGAATTGACATAAAAATACAATAATTCTATTTTTTTAAATGTTACAATAATTTGATGAATGTCCATATATTTTTCATACTAACAATCCAGACTATGATTATTTGGAGATCGTAAGATGACTAAGACTTTATACGGAAAAGGTAAAACGTCAGTTTTATGCTGTGTAATTTGTAAGTGGTGAACTTCATAACTGAATAAAATAGAGTGTACATCGGATGGAAATTTTAATATTTTGTATAAATACTTGGGTAACGAATAAATGCTTAGGTAGAAAGAGAGAGAGAGAAATATATATATATATATAGAGAGAGAGAGAGAGAGAGAGAGAGAGAGAGAGTGAGACGGGGAATAAATGAATGAATGAGCAATAGATATAATTATTGATACGCAAGATTTGATCTCAAAGACCACTTTTAATGTGGATTAGATATTTCCAACAAAGTAAAGTTATGTACATTGTACTTCATACTGTTTTGCACATTATTTTAAACTCTTAACATATAACAAATTCAATTTAACTAAGCTTAACAAAAAAGAATAAAATAATACTATTTGGAGATCGTTAGATGCGGTCTGTTGTGATGTAGGTTTCAGAAAAACATTTTCTTTATCGTGCCAACGTTTCGATCTTGATTGAGATCATCTTCGGTAATAAAGATTGAATAATAATCTCAATAAAGATCGAAAACGTTGGCACGATAAAGAAAATGTTTTTCTAAACCTACGTCACACCAGACCGCATCTCACGATATCCAAATAAACATTAATTAACTGTCACCAAACACCATACAATGCAGACTATGTAGCTTTCAGCTAGTGCTATCTTGCCGTCTGTCGTCTTTAACTAGTAGTTAAATCTTGGCTTTGTTATTTATTGTGATGTTACAGTTAAATAAAAAGTAATAATTTTCAGAAAATAGAATAACTTAACTTTTCTGCTTGCGTTATTATAAGAACAACCAACATCTTCAAACATACATTTTAACAAATAACACAATAAAATCCAGCTGAAGATCTATAATTGAATATACAAAAGAAAAGAAAAAAGAAAGTAACATAAGTATTATTTTATTTTATTTCAAAATCTTTTCCCGATGTTTAAATCCTCCATTGGCCTTCGTCCCGAAGTTTCATGACTGACCCAGTAAACGGATCGACGTCGGTTCGCTTACGGCGTCAAAATAACGGGCGGAGTCTTTCGGAGACCAGCAAATTATAGCACAATATCCTATTCCAGTGAAGAAAGCGTCCTTTTTTATTATTATTATCCACGGTCACGGCTCGGCGTTGGACGGCTCGTCGCCATGCCAATCTATTACGACAATAAGACAGATAATTCAATTTGTTAACATTTCTATAAGAATATTGAAAAATTTTATAAAATACGGTATGGTTATTACTATGAGGATGACGATTGATTACGTGTTATACGGTTCTTTTACAAATATTTCAAGTAAGTAAATCTCGGCCAGCAAATTTTCTCTTATTTTCATATCAAAGACGTGTTTCTTCACTTACACATAAAACTCTCGGTAAAAAGTTGGGTTAGTTGTATTTCATGTTCGATAAGTAATTGAAATTTTTTTCGGTAATTTAATCTTTGCCTATAGCTTCTTTGTTCAAAATCCAACTGTTATTGTCGTGTTGCACAGCTAAGTAAAAGTGACATTAAATAGAAAATTTCTTACCGTTTTAATGCTATTTGGGTCTAATTCTTAGTCAGGTTGTGAAAACACTTAACACCAATAGTATCGGCTTTTACAAAGGCACCTCTTACGTGTAGTTTTATTTCTTCGTCCCAGCACGTTTTAGGTCGGCAATTAACTGTCCCATTTGTCTGTACTTCTTCTGGTTTGCCTCATGTTATTCGTTTATGTCTATTACATTCTTGTGAAGACTTATTTGTTGTTATTCAACTTGTTTACTTTTATGTGAAATTAAACGTATACGTTTTCGTTATATACCATATTATTTTACATTATATTTTTATTATATGAATAAAAAAGCACTTTTGTATTCAACATTCAAATAAAAATAATATTTTACGATACAATTATAATATAAAGTGAACAATGCAAACAAATTTACAAAAGTCATCGGCCCTATTTAGACTAGATTATTGATATTTTGTGTAGGTCTATAGAGAAATCGTCTAATCAGCCTAATGTATGAATATATTTATTTGTGCGACCGTCTTATCGAATATAGTTAGTATCTGGCTAGATTATATTTTGCATGCGTTGCGTGCTCAAATGATCTAGCTGTCCTCAGCCCTGCTGGAACCTAACCTGATGGATGACCTCCACGGCCCAGCCACATAACGGGGTAAGTGAACTCCCCTGAGGTATAGACCTCAAAGTCAGCACATCGGACAGTGACAACCTTAAAATGAAAGTCCGAATAATTATATTTTATGTTTCAGTTAATTCACTGAATAATTTTTCAAAATTATCAATACATATTTTCTCATTGTTTAGTTATATAAGAAATTGCTAAAGTTGTCTTTCAATTTTTAAAAAGAGTTCCTTTGTTTCAATTCTTATTAAATAATAGTTGCTTTTAATTATTTATTTTTATACATATATTATTTATTATTAGTAGTAAATTGAATTTGCATATTACATTAATAAGCTTTCATTATTCTTTGCGTTTTTCATTTTTAGTTTATCATTAGTCCTTAAATATAATTTTCTTGAAAATGTCAAGGATAATTATTGTAATATACAAATACATATTAATCTAATTCTAATTTTAAATGAAAATCTTATTGTAACAAATTGTTAAAATTATGCTAGTGCTGTTAAAAGCGAATTTCTTGCGCATAATAAATGCATAATGTTTAAATTATGGAACAAAAATTCAGAATTCTAATTTTTAAAAAATAAATAAATAAAGTTTTATATGTAATTTAAAATGTTTTTTTTATACATTTGGCTTTCCAAATTAAGAATTGTAAAAGGATAAATTAAAGCTTCGATGGCAATAGGATAAATTAATTTACGAGTGAATGTTTGGAGTCAGAGCTTTATAGCAGTTAGAAGGGATATAGCTAAACTAAGATAGAAGGTTTGGGATGTTAGGCCGTGAAATGACCTTAGCCGTTAAAACGCCCTTAAAAATGAATAATAATAATAATTGTTTATTGTTCTTATGAAAAATGACAAATGTGATTTTAAAGCATTTAAGGACATGGATCTTGGATCCGTCGGTCAGAAGTTAAACAATCAGAAAGGAAAATGTACAAAATAAAATAAGATAATAATAGGCTAGGAAATAAATGGAAAGAAAAGCGAAATAACAACTGTTAAAAGGAGAAAGAGAGAAAAAGAAAAACAGGATATACTATACCAATCAAACTTAAACTTCTTAATTAACTCTTATCTGAAATTCCATGCGTGCCTAGCGTAACAAATTAAGAGCCGCGAATTTGAGCCAGTCAAAAACCGTAACTGGTCAACTCTGAGCAGAGTGAAACATCCGAGATGCAATATACTCACCAAGAGATGAGCACTCCGCCAAGAAATGGAATGCAGTTTCAATGGAACGCAATTTGCACAAAGAACAGATTCCCAATTCCCCTCTAATCCAAACAGCCGAGTTTAAGGGCAAAACCTCTTAGCTTAAATAGCCATCGCAACCCATTGGGACAAAGAACGTCAAAATTGTCTTCATGTAAGTCGGAATTGGTACTTCTTTGTAAAGGCAGAGATGCCTAGATACATGGACACGTGACTGGCATTCGTCCTGATGTAGATTTTTCATTTTATTATTAAGAACTGAAAAGTAATTTTACCAGTCACAAAGGTTGTTCTAGAATAGGAGGAATATTTTTGAAAATCGAATGAAAATTTTGCAGTTTGGACATATATGGGCAGTTTGTCACAATTTTTGCATGATGTGAAGAGGAAAGACTTTTGGAGAAAAAAAATTGTTTTGAATTGAGGAGCATAGAACTCCTGAAAGATAAGTCATGATTTCTTTAGCTAGTATTTTGACCCAGGAACAAAAATTTTAAACCGATTTATAAAAACACATGGTAATTTTTTTTTCAATTTATAACTATTTTTTCACTAATCTCTGTATCCTAATTGTCTATCAATCCTTATTACTCTTTTAGCTTGAAAAAACTGGGAGCATGAAAGAGATTACCCCATACTACCCCCAAACCTTAGGTGACATTCAAATATTGAGTGTTATGCTAGTTATAAAATTTGTTCCGATATATTATTTGTAAGAATAACGATGTTTTTATTTCGACCTCAACAGTTTAACGTCTGATTTTTCCTCCTCGAATATGGGATTATAGTTCATTAAAAAAGAAAAATAATTAAATATGTAAAAACAGCCTTTTTCAATATACACGTTCGGATTTATTTTAATCCTTTCTTTTCTTAATTTATTTTAATTTATTTTAATTAATTTATTTTAATCCTTTCTCAAATGAGTTAGCGCCTATACACAGAACAAAGATTGCTTCCATTTTTTTATAAACATGGTTATCATTGTTTTGAAACCAGTGTGATACACTTTTTTTAAATCCTTTAGACTACGAAAACGTTTTAGCGGAGTAATCAAAATCAAAATTTCAACTCTCATTTTGCTTTTCTGACCGTTCTGAACAGATTTGGTTCCGTGTCTGTCTAAGGTCAATTCTTTGTTACCGGCAAAACTCCGAAACCATGAGACCAATTTTTATGGAATTTTCCGAGATTATGCGGATTAGTTTTCTTCGGGCACCCATGTATTTTATAGCAATCAGATAAACATATGCGCATGCACAAATGTAAAATCACGTACACAGCTACATCTCCTGAAACATTGGACGGATTCTTATGATATTTTCAGGGATTATGCGGGTTAGATGATCCCCTATGAATTTTATACTAATCGTACTAACATATGCGCAAAATGTGAGGAAGCTATACTGCCCACTCACTTGACGGAAGTTATTTTTTTGGATATATATTGGAAGTTCTTTCAAATATATTTAATAACAAACAAAATTGCATGATATGTGCTATATGCATGATTCAAACAGCTCGAGGGTCCTCAATTCTTTAGCTATTTTGTTCATTTAGGATTTTTGAGTTGTTTTTGTAATTATTGATAATACTGATTTCGGTCTGTAGTTAGAAAGGCAGTTTAAAGATGCTCCTTTGTACGTAGGAAAACAATTCACATTATTATTTTTGATAATTAGTATTAATGATAATACTAATCAGGACGGTACAGTTTAATTCATTCAATTATTACATAAGTGCTATCACAATTTTAACACAGGGAGTGTAAGAATTGTTACATTTAGGCCATTTACATCCTTGCTATTTGAGTTTTATAGGGCTTTAACTGTTGTCCTTTATTGTTTTATTTACTTTTCTTGTGCCAACCGTTCTTAAATTGAATACAGATACATTTCCAAATCTCTTAAGAAAATTATCATGAAATAATGAAATCCTTTATTTTTCTTGGTATATGTTATTAAGTTTATTGAATCCAGCTCATTGGTATCATTATATTGTTTTTGTTTATATTTCCATTTTTATTTAGTAATTATAAGCTGTTTTTTGTTATTAGATTTTTAAGTGAGTGTATTTATAATCTCAATTTTAATTTATTTTACTGATACACTTAGAAATTTACTAGACTACTACTAATGTAGTATATGTAAGACCAATTTAAAGAGAAACTGTATATTTTAAATAATAAGAAAACATAATTAGATAACTGTAATCACAAATAATTTTGTTTCTTATCACCGTATTCCATATGCTTTTATCAAAATCATTTGATTTGGAACATTTTTGTAAATCATGATCGATTTCTGCGGTGTATTGTCCATCAATCTTCACTCAGAAAATCAAAACTGGCCAAAATTTCATTTTTACTTTTTTTTTATGGATATTTAGTTTTATTTTTTAAATATTCTAGGGAGTAAAAAGTAAATATTGGAAATTACTAAAATTAGTGTAGAAAAATGCAATTTAAATACATGTTATTTACCATTAACATGACGTAATTTTCTATAACGTACTGCTATTTTCGTCAAAAATTCAAAAGAAAATTTACAAAATCTATATTTCATGTACTTATTTTTTTTCTCGTCACTTCATCCTACATGTTATTATCAAAATCAGTTTATTTTAAACAGTTTTGTAAATCATGATCGATTTCTGCTGTGTGTTGTTCATCAATCTTCATTCATAAAATCAAAACTGGCCAAACATTTATTTTTACTATTTTTTACATATGTATATTTAGTTTTAGTTTTTATATATAGAAAGTAAAAAGTAAATATAGAAATTTATTAAAATTAGTGTAGATGCGTGCAAATTAAACACAAGTTATTTACCATTTACATGACTTAATTTGCTGTAACGTTCCGCTATTTTTGTTAACTTTAAAAAAATTTAGATTCCATGGTCTTATGTAATTACGGTTAATGAAATAAAATTTGTGTAGAATATTGTTGATTGTGCCCCATTCGATATTGACCGATCGGAAAAGCCGAAGAAACTCGGCGAAATGAGAGTCCGGCCGGTTTGTAGCTCCTGTTGCGGCCTGCGTCCTGGTACGAAGGGTTTCCGGATTCGCTGCCTCGACGCTGGAAAATTCCAGAATTGGCCGGGGGAATCGGCCGGCGGGAAATTCGTATCCCGATTGCGGGAAGAGAGGGGCCTTGTTTGGGGTCTGCACTTTCCTCGGTGGCCCAACAGGGCACAGGATGTGGAAAACGTCCAGGAGCTCGTGCCTTCCCGCCGGGAGATCCGACACGTCCAGAGATCCTTGACCGAAGTTTCAATTAAATGTTAACTTTTCATTTGATTGAAAAATACTTTATTTTTCCATTAATCATCATTTCATAATTGTTTAGATACAGTCTCACTAGTAAAAATTGAAATACGTAAGATACATAATTTCATTAATTATGATTACCATTAAACATGTTTTGATATAATTTTAATATATAAAAATTAAATTAAAATAAAAGTGAAAATTTGTCATGTACGAAACAGCTTGTGTGTTTTTTCTCTCTAACGGACATTCATTGAGACTACAAAATTATCACTCAGTATTTTGGCTCAAAAACCATTCTTACTTTAAATACAGTTAATACGGTTTTTTAATAATAAAACTATAAAATCAAATACATCTTTTTTTTTACTTCTAACATTTGTCAATACTTATAATGCCCTAATTAATTTTAAACTTGTATGTAGGTTTGTAAAAAATTATTATTCCAGAAAAATTCTTAAATTTAATTGATGATATTGTTATTGTTATTTTCATTACTCGTCTATTGAATAGAAATACATTGCAAGATTAAAAATATACCTATCGATGTGGACGTAACTACTCTTTTTGCAATCTGTCAGAAATGGAGGGCACGTTTCACTTTATTGCCAAATGCCCAATATTAAAAGATTATCGACGGCAATGATTTGGGAATCGAAGGTTGGATAAAAATGAGTTTATTCAAATAATGAATGAACTGAATAGACCGCACAAATTGAGATCAAAATGGGGAAAAAAATTAGTAAATGAATTTAATTATTACGATGTTTAACAAATACTATAGTCTGTCTATTAATTAAATTATTAAATAAAAAGTCTGAAATATATACATATTGTATTTCACGGTAACACAATTGTACATCAAATATTTTTCTGTAGATTATATTGCGTAGAATACAAACGACATAACTGTCTGAACACATAAAATTAATATTAGTGGATAATAGTTGATTTGGTTCGATAAAATTTCAGTTTCGAAATTCATTATAGTCGAAACTACAGGTTTCAATATGGTTCATATTTTTGACCATTTTAAATTAATAATTATATACTTTGTATAATATAATCCTATTGAGGTAGATATGTTCCACGAAAGATAGGCTAATGAACTGTATGTTTACTTTATAATTGGTCTCATTCTTTATCATCTCTTTACCCAAATAATAATATCATAATGTTACAGGCAAATATTAGATACTAACCATATTGGATATAAAATTTGTAATATAATAATTTACAGATCGTGGGATGCAGTCTGGTGTGATGAAGATTTAAGAAATACACATATGTATTATACATGCTCATGAATTTATTATAATTTTTTCCATCTTCATATGTTTATCATGATTATTAATTAAATACATTGATAAAAATAAAAATCACTGTGTACAATAAACACAAAATTAAATAGTGTTATTTTGTGGACTGGATGAATGGAATGGTACCGATGAAAACAGATCTCTTTACCTGGTCTTTTTATTCTTGCCGGTTGTTTAAAGAATCACTATTTTATTTGAGTAACTGATTGCTAAACTAGCAATTAATTGTTTACAAATTGAATTTGATAACTGGGCACAAATATTATATGTAAGTGTAATTATGTAACTAACAAATTATCATTCAAATAAGCTTTAAATTTGACAGTAGTGCTGAGAAAATTCAGGGTATTTTGTCTGTTGAAACAGTTTTTCTATTCTGACGCTCGTAACTGCTGCGAACTTTATCTATCTATGTATTATGAAACCATTGTTTTCTAAATGATTTTCATGACATTTTTTATGACATATAATAAGTTAATTGCATTTTTAATCACTTTTATCTAGATCTAATAATCACTGTTTTGTTCAAAATATTTTTTTTTCTTTTACGTGTTTTTTTTTACACTGTACATATCGTAATAGTTCGTTAAGGTAAATGCCATCAAACTGGCTTTTTGTGAATTAGCCTTGAACTGTAGATCTGTACTAAATACTTGATGACAATACTTTGTCATTAGTAAGTTAACGTACTAAATAATAATTTTCCAATTAATGTCCGTCAAGTTCTGGCAAAAATAAAAGCATTTATTGTTTTGCCAATGAACTTTAATTGGCGGGCGTCGGTGGCTGCAAAGGTTTAGGCGTTGACACGGCGCTCATCACTGTAAGATAAAGGTCCCGGGTTCGAATCCAGTGGCTCTGCATTCGAACCCGACATACTTACAATTGTTTTGTTTTTTCCAAAAAAAAAAAACGGCACCCTGAGTGTTAATATGACCTGTACTGTTGCGAACCCTCGTAAAAAAAGAAAAAAAAAACTTTAATTGGCATCTTTCACATGAAAAACATGACACAATTATACCACATAACCATTATTAGATTGATACAATATTTTAAAGATGGAAGTTGATAATTTTAAATAATTTATAAATTTAAATAATTTTCTAAAATAAGATATTTTGTCTTAATTAATTAAGATGATTTTATTTGACATCTGACTATTATTATAATGCGCACACCCGCAACTGAAATGGTGCAGTGGCAAGTAGAATATGTAAAGTGGGAAATTTATGGGCCGTCAAACAGCTGAGGTCATCGCCGGCCCTCTGCGTGTTTTCCTGCATGTTCTCTTCTTTCGAGCGTATTAAATGTTTTAAAATGCAGCCATTTGAGGGTCTCGATCTGTTACTGACTCTAACCCTTTAAATGTATACTACGTGGATGTTGTGTGTCCCAATACTTTAGGTTGTCAAATAAAGAATAGACACAACACATACAATACTTATATGTACATCACCACAAACATAGATTTTCCGGTCACATTCACATCCCCGGGGTACTCGATATTCCTCGGGGCGGGGTTGAACCCACTCCATTCTTGCTAATAACTTACATTTACTCTCCAGACATCACACACTCATTATAGAGGAAGTAGTAAAACTGGTTTCCATTATGGAGTTTATCTGATTTGAAGCAATTCTATATTTTTTGTTTTCTTTTCTCCATTTCAAAGAGTGAATATAGTGAAAATATATATAAAAATATATATAGAACGACTCAGATGATATTTTTTTTGCTATTGTAGTCAATATTATTCTAGATAATATTTTTCAACATTAACAAAATTGCAAGATGCCCAGAGAGAGATAGAGAGAGAGAGAGAGAGAGAGAGAGAGAGAGAGAGAGAGAGAGAGAGAGAAAGAAAAAGAGACGAAGAAACAATTTGAGAATTTGATTATTATAACATAAAGAATATACGACATTTTTACTCACGTATAATAATACGTGCATATACGTTCATTATATTCAGGAATTCGGTATGGTCTGTCTAAAAAATTTTTAAAAAAAAATCAAACGGCGGCAGAGCAATTGAATTTTATGCAGACCATTCCGAGATCCATATGATTCTATTTTAATTTAAACAGACAGGACTTACACGATTATTGTACATAATATTTTACGAATCCCGCTCGTGCCATTGACTTTTTATCTCAACTAAAAACCTTAATTAATTGTAATATATTAATTGGTCAAGCGGACTACGAAATTAGTGAATTTAATTAATTAAAATGAAGTATACTTCACTAAAGCTCTCCGTGGCCATTTCATTTGTCGCCGAGAATCCAATCCGATTACCCGACATTTGAAAAATGGCAAAAAGGAGGGAAAACTCAAAAGGTGAGGTTGGGATGGGAAGTTAGTGTCCGAGTGGATCAAGGTCACGATAGCTCAAGTGGTAGAGCAGCGGCGTATCTAGCCGAAGATCGTGGTTCGAATCCCGCTCGTGCCATTGACTTTTTTATCTCAACTAAAAACATTAATTAATTGTAATATATTAATTGGTCAAGCGGACCACGAAATTAGTGAAAATAATATTTTACATTATTGCTAACATTTGTAAAGATATTTACACTGTGGAATCGAGTATTCCGCCTTACCCAAACTCGTTACAATTAGCGAAGTGAAAAACGTTTTCGGGCAAAATGTAACTTTTTTCAAGTTCCAGTTAACTCAGTTATTTTAGCCTTGTACACCACAGAAACTTATTTCCCTACGGTAACATATAATTTGGTGGTACACGATCATTCTGTTCTGCCTTCCCTACCGTTTTAGTAAGTCAGACGTTTTTGGGCTTTTCACCTTTTTCGGTTTTTAATAATTATTTTACTTAAAACACGCCACTGATGATAGCGAAAAGCCGAAGAAAAAAAACCAGTGAAGATAGGTAGAACCAATTGATCAGAAACTACCAAACTAAAATATCACTCTTATCCAACTTTTTCAAAATTTCCACCTACATATCTATGTTACATTAATTTCTTAATAAACCAGATGTTTTTTACTACTTGCTACTACATTATTGCAGTCGATGGACACCCCAGTATAATAATATTAAGATGTTATAACACATAATGTTCAGTAATTGATGTCTAATTACTTTATTTCAGCAAATTAATTAAAATTATTTAAATATATAAATATTTTAAATCATCAATATTTTCGTTCATTGAAGTCCTAAATAATTAAAACCCCACAAAGGAAATTAACAAAAAAAGTTTTTTTCTTTTGATCCTTAAAATTCTCAGAAATTATTTACCCAATTTGATAAATTAATCTCCATTACTATCTTTTTTCTGTTGTCCAATTAAGATTTGTTATTTACTCCTGTGTGTCTAAAAATTGTTTCTAGCAATTAATTAATTTTTATAAATATTGGTTTTTAATTTTTTATTTGCTTAGTGCTGTCATCGTAAAACTTTTTTTCTTACTATCCCAAATAATAATTTATTATAATACTGTTTAAAGTATACATAATAAATGTTTAAATATGTTTTAGAGCATTACAATGATGTGTAGGAAAAAAACGAGTTAAATTACGTACTAACAGTCCAATTTTTACCGAATGTCTACAAAACGTCAAATCATCCATCCTCTTAGCCATGTGTTATCTGTCAGTGTAATAGGAAAACTGTCTACCTTTCGGATATATCTTGGGAAAATTGGAAGGCTGTTTTGCATCAATGTCTCATTATAATTTGTTTTAATATGCCTTATTACAGTTCTAAAGGATGTAATTTGTTTTCTTCCGGCAAGTTTCCTTTCACGACCTTTTCTCTCAAGTCTCAAATCATGCTGATCATTTTCCAAAGCAAACAATTTTTAGACATAAATGATTATTTCAATTTTCTAAATAAAATACGCTAATAAACTCTAAATAAAAAAATAAATACTGCAAACCTATTAAAACTGTAACTACTGGGAGAAATATGACTATGAAATCGTGATAAGCGATCATTTTTTTCAACAGATACGCTTGTACAAAATTTTTAAAATGAATACAGTTTTTAAAAAACATAAGTAATGTTTAGATAATCTGCAATTTATATTTATTTGTGACATTGACATTAAGATGATTGCAATATTTAAAAGCTTTAATTTCTGATCACCTACAATGTCATAGATAAGGAAAAAACATGCATTAACATTAAGATATTTCTGTATTTGATAAAATCAAATCAAAATTCGATAATGCAAAACCTTTAACTTTAAAGAAAATTTTTTCAGTTCACTTTACATTTCTATACCGTAGCCTAAATGTCACTAAAAACACCAATGTAGTCATTCACTCCGTAAATTTTTTTTAAACCTATGTGCCAAGTGTTGATTTTTTTTGGCATTGACCAATTGGGGTCCAGACTACCCCCGTAGATCCGTTTTCAGAACCGTTAGAGGGGGCGAGTGGGGCTCGCTTCGCTTTTCCCACTATAAATACTATACTCAACCGCAAAACTGCGATACTCAAATCATAATGGCTTGGAAGGTGAGCAACACTTATTTGAACACAAGGAAAGAATGTCTAATGTCATTTCTGCCATAGGTCTTGTTGATATCCATGGGTTTCCTTGCGGTAGCCAAAGGGGAAGGAGCTACAAGCCACATTTCTGTTTGTAAGTAGACTTTGCCTAAGGAACGAGTTATCACTTCAAATACACAATAACTGATAAGAATTATCGATACTAACAAAATATAAATTGGATATCATGGCAATTTAAATTAATTAGAACTACACAGCTATGTACAAACGATAATTTCAACATTTTAAACGAAAGAATTTGTAATATTATTTTTATAACGTGTCAATCGAACCATAAAATTATTATGCAAACATCTCTGTGTGTAAACCTCAGCATACATTTTGTTCTTGGCATAAACTGTATCAAACGTTATTATACATTGTTGTTATACTCCTTTATTTGTTACTTATTGTCCACATCCGATATCAAATTAAATATAGTCTTCCTTGGAAGAAAAGTTTACATTATAAATTATGACTCGGTTTCATTCTTTTAACTTTTTTGAACTAAATTTCAAAATTAGCAGCACACTTGGCATAACAGGTGTTTAAAAATCGACATTGGTTTGTATTATTTGTTGTGAAGTATACTTAATTTAAGCCATCAATATTTATTTCACTAGTCTTCAAACTTGACATTGACAAAATGCATGCAATAGGGCAATCGATTATTTTGCACCATGAATTTCAACATAGGCTACATAATTGATATGCACGTCTCTTGAAATGACTGTAATCTTACTTTTATTCCTTTACATTCTTGGAAATCCTATTTATTTATACAGATAGTATAATCCCCTAAACAAAATACGCGCATATGCTGGTGCATTCAAATTCTAAAATCTGAATTTTCCAGAATATCCAATTGGCATATTAACCAATCAAGTGAAAGAAAAGATAGTATTTTTATTACGTTTCTCGTCTTAATCAAAACATTATGCCTCAATCATTATGGTAATATTCAACAATAATAAAAGATTGTAAGTGTAATTTTCAGGAGCAGGCTTTCAAAAATGTATAAGATAAACATAATTTTAGTTTTCACATTTTCTTGTACAGCTTACCTCACTGCATACTTGGTACAATAAAATTCAATAAACTGTAATTTTTCCTATTCTTTTCATATCTGAACGAAAAAAAAATATGCATAAGATCCTTACAATATTGTTAAAACTAAGTATTATCAGTAAAATTGTGCATAGATTTCTTATATTTGACATCAACTTTAATATTTAATATTATTTCGTGATGATTATGATGTTTTTTATATATTATGCAGACTGATGATCTGATCAATGATTCCATTATATATCTAAATTATTTCATTAAGCACAGCCAGAATATGTGATAAAGCTGTTCTATACCAAAAATAAAGAAATCGTTTCCCTCTATCTATTCGTGGTACAAATTTCATTACAGATTACGCAATATAACAAGATTTTAACTACGATGAAATAAGTATACCAGTAGTTATTTTATTAATTTTTCCCATTAAAACCTTATGCCATAGTAATATGTTTAAGTTGTCTGTATTTTTCGTTTGGCAGTTTCAACATAAATTCCAATAAACTCTAAAATGGATATAAAAAAGGGAAAAAGCTAATTTCAAAGAATGAAAACACACTATTTCATTTCCAAGATTTTAATGTATTATATTATCTTTTATCAGATCTCTTAAACCATTTCGATTTATTTACATGGTTAATTAGGTAAACATCTACTTATAATATTAAGAACAATGGTTGGTAAGGAACCGAATATTTTACTTTCTTTTAAATTATCCCTGATTTTTTACAATTACAATATTTAGGCTGATACAAATCTTATCAAGACTCCACAGTTAAACCAAGTGTACTCAAAATAATTGTACAGAAATCGTGAGATGCGGTCTGGTGTGCATCTCACGATTTCTGAATAATTATCGATTAACGGGCACTAATCATCATACATTTGTACTCAAAATTTTAAGATCTCTTTACCATCCATCAAAGTTTTCATGTTTTGTTTTTATATTTTCCAAAACAGGTTCGTAGATTAATAGTCGGCGACATTATTTTCTTTATTATTATGATCTGATATACTTTTCCTCCCATATTTGTGTCTTAACATTATGTCTCGAAAGAAGCGAGTGGTTGCATAAATATTAACGAGTCATTTGTGGTCAGTGGTAAATTCTAATGCGGTTTTGCATTTAATTCAGATGAAAACATTCATGCGACGTTCCTGGTCATTCTGGTCCGCCGGTCTATATTTTTATTTTGAAATTTTATTTATGCGCCGCTTTACGCGAATTTACCTTTAAAGTGAGTTTGATTACGTTAAAATACTTATTATACTTAATAATAGTATTTAATGTTAACCTTATAAGTTAGTGACAAGAAATTCAAAAAATTGATTGCATATGATGATAGCGAAAATGTCAAATAAAACTGTGTGCACGCGCTGGTCGCCATAAAAATAAAATTGAATAAAATAAATACCAAATAAAATACTAACTTGTTAACGGTTTCCTGATTTTCTAAACAACCAGGGAGGAAAGCAGTTTAATAGCTAGAACCTGCAATAACTCTGGACAAAGGTTAAACGGAATCCTAGTCTATTAATTACCTTCTGGGCTCCGTCCGAACCCTGGATGATGTGTCGCCTTAAGGACGCGGGAGGAGGCACTCGCGTTATTTTGAGCGCGATAATTATCAAAACGAAAAAAAAATGCTTCTTGAAAATAAGAGAAACTGTATGGAACGAGACGGAAGCGAACAGGACTAGAGCAGGACTAGGACAGGACAAAAACGGATTGTGTGGTGGGAGCAGGGCTAGGATAAATTCTAGATTAGCGGCATTTGGGAAACAAAATAAACAATTATAATTCGCGATGTTTGGCGCGAACAAATTGAATTTTTTTTAAATTTGCTTTGTTCTGAAGGTAGGCTTTAAATACTTAACAATATTATTTTAGGTTAAAAAATGTACTTAATATTAATTTTTATACATTTTTAATTAAAAACACTACATATTAATAATATTTATGATTTATTATGACCTCCAAAAAAGTAATGTTTGAACGTGTATCTCAAGGAAGCTTAAAATTACATAAGAGCATGCGTTTTTACACATTTTTGTCTTATTGTAACAATAATTTATTGTTCAATCAATGAGCTAAAGGTTGGTCACCTAGTTGATCAGAGTTTTATTTTTTAATGTCGTGTTGCATGATAGTAGTTCTGCAAATTTAAATATAATTCCTCTAGTCCATTTTTCCAGAGTATATCATTCCCTATGGCGAAACTATCTGTGCTTTTCATTTCAATTACAACAGATAACTAAATAGTACGTTTGGTTGTAAACTAATTGATTTGTGATCTAGTGTAATTTACTGTAGAGGTTCAATTTATTTAATTCAATTGTATCGTGAACATTATTTAGATACATTCTGTTCTAAAGCATTTTCGTGTTTTATTTTAATAAAAGACATAATAAAAAAATATATAAGATTTGTTTTATTGTAATATATATTTCAGCGAGACCAAGCGGAGAATATAGTTACGACATCTCCCATGACCATCCTGGAGGATCCCGAGGTTCTTCTAGTCCTCACGGATACGGCGGATTCGGATCCCAAGGAGGCACAAAATTCGACCACGGAAGCTACTTAAGTCATAATCAAATGCCGAACTTTGCTAACAAGCATCTGTCGAGCAAGATAGACATGTTTTCTCACGGCAATCAAAACGCTTTTCAGAATCATCGCCAGGGTTACCCCATGGGAGCCCTTCTTCACCGGGAACACGCCACGACCCAAGGACGTAAACCGTCAGCGTATTATCAATCCGGCTCGGCTTATCTTGGAAATCAGAATAATTACATGCAGGATCAACAAGGACACGGAGGCTATCGGCAGAACCTGAACGACGGATACCGAGGTTTTCTGCTTGCAGGTCGGAGACAGCAAAGCTCACCAGTACGAAATACGCAACATTACGATTTCCGAAATTCCGGTCACGGAAGGTCAGGGCAGCTGAATCAGATCGCTCATGGCTTCGGGCCTCACAACGATCATGCCACCAGCCACATTAATTACAATCTGCTCTCGATGGCCCAACACAGACCTCAAGGTTCTTGGTAACGATAAACGCGAATCAAAACGTCTAATTTGCCATTTATTTATTTTAAAAACATTTTGTACAATCTTGTAAAATAAACCATCATTACTGATGTTAGTCAAGCCTTGTTAAGAATCACTGATCCTTTTTTGCACTTCAATTTATCCAGTACAACAGCAATAAAATAAAAATTGAGGAACACAAGGAAATCTCTTGTCAGTTAATATGACATCCAAGCATAGACTCTCGTTACCCGCGCTTTGTTTCATCCGTGGTTGCCTCCTAGTTGAGTTCGATCTTTCCATTAGCTCAAAAGTTGAAAGACAAAATCATAGATTATGACCCAATAGAGGAACAAAAGATCAAAGTAATTCGACTGCTAACTCCCTAAGTTATGGACCCTCTCCAGCAAAATTTCCGACGTTGATTCCCAGCAGATCAAAAATCACAAAGTAGCCTCTTAAGTTCTTTGAGAAATATGAAAGAGCAAACTTCGCCGATTTATCACCATCTACTTCTAACTGTGGAATGTAATTCATCTTTTGTGTAAATTTAATATTCTTAGACCCCTAATATTTTTGCTCATTTGTTTTTTTATCATGCATAGGTGCATTGATGTATATATANTACAATATATATATATATATATTGTTTTCCTACGTAGAATAAATTTTACGCATGTTACCATATATGGAATTTTTCTTGTCATTAAAACCCTGAAACAAGTGTATATAAGTTCATACATAACATTCGATTATACGCGTGTTCATACGCCATACAGGTAGTGTACGATTGTATGCAAATAAAGAAAATGTTTCAAATCATGAAATTAGGTATGAAATTAGGTGTTACTTGTTATCCGTGGTATCCTACGTATCCCCCGCCGATAACGCGAGTCTGCTGTATTCAAAAACAGTCTCTTAAAACAAACTCTGAACTCTTTCAAAAATAACATTTAATTTATTACAGTTGATGTAACAATCAGGCAACCTCTTCGTTGCATTACACCATGTAACCAATAATCGATGACGTTCGGGCCTTAGCGCTAACAGATGATGTACTTATCTCGTGTAATATTTACAATACTGTGGCAAAATGGCCTTCTGAAGTCAAAAAACAGAAAAATTCAGCCGAGTAAATTTCAGTCCCTTTTCAATAAAATTGATATTATCTTCATATGACATCTTTAGATGCTTCAGTAAAACTTTGGGGTTTTGTCTAGTATCAGCAACGCCCCAAATGTTTATTGTTAAAACCCATCACGTATATAAACGTCACACATATAAAAATCAAATTTATGTTCTGACATAAAATAATAATGTAATGCGTTTATTTAATTTTGTTTTGCTTGATCAAGAAACAAATTAAATTTTTAATTCCTAAGTTATATATTACAACTAACCAAACACCGGGTGTCCTTTGTAGATGGTTCGGCTGAATTTCTTTTGAACCAAGGACGTTATCAAAATAAAAAAAACACCTGATTAATATTTTTTAGTCTAGTTTCAAATTTTTACGTTTTTTCGAAAAAAATTACACAGGGTACCTCAGGCCGAGTTCAGCTTCAAAATTTCAAATACGACGATATCCTGACATATAGTTTTAAAGGATGTTTTACGCTGTAAACAATGGTACAATTGGATTTTAAATTGGTCAAAAAATGACAAATTTATGAGAAAAATTCATTTGGTTAGTTATTTATTAATCACATTTCATGTTCGAATTGCTTGCCTTGCGTAAAGATGCAAAGATGTCCTCTGTTCACCAGTGCTCAGAGTGATCGAGTCAGGGTAGATGGAGTGACAAGCATTCTTTGCCGCATTTCTTTAACTGAGTTGCTTGTGTTATCATTGGCCTAGAAACTGTTTTTTAAATGGCCCCACAGAAAATCGTAACTGGAGGTAAATCAGATGACCGCGGAGGCCAACAGTTCGGGCCACGAAGTCCTATCCATCTGTCTCGGAAATGACGATTCAAATAACGTCTCACCTGCAAAGAACTATGTGTGGGACATCCAACAACCTGGAGAATCATTCTTTGTCGTTGTTGCAGAGTAACATAATCTAATAGTGTTGGAAAAATCTCCCTCAAAAAATTGAGGACTGAGCACCGTTTTAAACCTCTAGGTAAGGTCTAATTTTGTACATTTTTCTCAGAGGAATGATTAAAAAATGAACATTTCTGTACGCCATAAAATCAATTGTTACCTTTTTTTAACCAACAACGCATGAGTCATGAACAACAACGATGTAGAAGAAATTATTAACATGATCCGGTATTGAGTAGTTAATTAATAATAATACAATTGTTTAGTTGTGTTCTAAAACGTAATACGTTTCGTTTATATTTATAAAATATAACAAAATATTTGCATAATATATAAACTAAATTAAACTGAAAACCACTGAAATTTTTAGATCAGTGTGAACCAGTTATAAATTACAACGAAAATAATTGATAATGATCTCACAAAGAAAATAAATTGACCCGAACTAAATATTAACTAATTTCATCATTTCTTGTCCTCAATAAGTATAGAAATAAATATTTATAGCAGGTGCAACGTAAAAATATATGAACATTATTCAGTATGAGCTTCACTGTCATATATATATAACGTAATAATGATGCTGTATTGTACAGGGTGAAAAAGTACGAATAAATCCTTCTAACTAGGCGATGATTTATTTTTATGATTATAACTTCATACTATCATCGGATAATGATTTAAGACCACAATATGAGGATAACGTAAGTTTCAACTCATCGGGGTAGTTGACTGTACGCCGGTTACAACAAAATTTATACTGTGTTGATTGGTTACGCGTTTTAATGGAATATCGACCATCTTCACTGATATTTTTTAAATATCAGGTTTGCGGGTTTGTATGTAGTTGTATAGTTGTAAGTTGAAAAATGGTTTATTTTTATAAACGTTTATTTTTAAAAAAAGTCACTGAAGATGGTCTATATTAGACCGAACGAGTCTTACGAAATAAACGCCTATTATGGAAAAGAAAATTTATTTCTTACCAATCAACATATTATGCAGTTCCAAAATATTATGACGGACACTACGAAAAAATTAAAATTTAGAATGTTAAATATAACTCGTTTGATAATATTGTAAGAAGTTGGAAAAAATCCAGTTGATCAAATAAATAAAAAAAAACTTATTTAAGGATTTGTAAGGATTTTATGACACATTTTTTTCTAAAGGTTTGTTTATATTATTATTTTATAAAAAAGAATCAAATTGTATAGCACATTTATTGAAAATAATGCAAATTCTATTGAATAGATCAATTAATAATATATTAAACTCTTTTGGCATATAAAAAATGAAAAGTAATATTAAAAGAAGGATGATTATATTTTATGACAACAATACAAGTTCAGCATTACTATTACTTTCGTTTGTACATTATCATTATGCTTTAACGTAATTAACACACAGACTCTATATCAAGAAAGTATTACGCTTAAACTTGAAACTACAAGAACTGCATATTTCAGAAAATCTGTGGATATGTAAACTGGTTAATAAGATAACTTTATTTATTTAGAAATCGTGAGATGCGTTCTGGTGTGATGTAGGTTTCAGAAAAACATTTTCTTTTTCGTGCCAACGTTTTGATCTTTATTGCGATAATCTTCAGGGCCTGGGATTTACAAACATTGTTTACATATTACAATTACATTTTGGATGAGGAAAAGTGAATTTATACAATGCAAAATATATTTTATATATTCAATCAAAGTATTTCTACTCACTCAAAGTGTTGGTCTTTTGTGTAAATGTGTCATTCTTGCGTGTCGTGTCGAGAGTGCCAGTGAGATTTTGCTATTTTGTGTCTTTTCCACATCCAAAATGTAATTGTAATATGTAAACAATGTTTGTAAATCCCAGGCCCTGATGATGATCTCAATAAAGATTGAAACGTTGGCACGATAAAGAAAATGTTTTTCTGAAACCTACATCACACCAGAACGCATCTCACGATTTCTAAATAAATATCGATTAACGGTCACTAATCACCACAGATAACTTTATAGTTTAATTCAATTTATTTCAGTAATTATAATTCTTCAACGAATTTCACACCATGCTCAAATGTAGTCTACAATAGCCCGATGGAAACTAGATTGTTTTCGGTAAATAACTGGTTGCATACTGATTTACTGTCAAAAGTATGACAAAATTGGTTGGGTGGGATCCGCCCCCGAAGCACGAACATTTATTACGTTGTCGTTAGGCCTAGTATGGGAGGAGTCAATTAAACCACCTCGAAAGCACATTTCTCTTGAATTTGCCTTATCCGATCGTATTAATTCTACGAATGATGAAATAAATTATCAAAATTATTGAATATATAACTAAACTTTCAAACCGTAAATCTCAAAGTTTAACAGTTCAGTTTACAGTGTTTAGGTGTATAGTACTGAAATTCATTCATATTAATGCTCGTTTAATGTGATTTTCATTCTATGTTTTCATATTGGAAATTTAGTGACTGAAGTGATCAAGTATTTCCAACATTAAATGACCTCATTTGTCATAAATGTTGGTTGATCATCATATCATATTTATTAAATAACCTAAGTATATTACATTTTTAAGAAAAGAAGGTAACTTATCGTAGCTTTGAAATTACTGAATAAAATTGCAATACTAAAATTTTAATATTGAATTTATTTTTTTATTTTTTTTGGGGGGGGGGCAAAACGTATTAAAATATTTTTCAATTATGCGAAGTATTCGGCGGCTTTTGTGTTTTCCTTTTTTTATTTTATTTTGCGCGAATTTTTTTTTAACTACAGCCATTCTAGGTCCTCGATCTGGTACTCTATGCTTTTAAATGTATACTATGTCCATATTCTAAAATGCTAGCCTCTAGTTTGTACTTCCGACGTCACACACTCATCCCAGAGTACTCGACATTTCTCGGGGCCGGGTTTTAAGCAACCTCTTCTTTCACGCTAATAAATTACATTCATTCAATAAATTAACCTATGGTCATAACAGAAACAACATAACCACCCATAAACACTTAATTTAAAAATTTATTACTATAATTCAAAAATTCATCAACTCACCACCTCCATCAAAATATAGTTATGAAACGGTATAATGAATATAATGATATTAAAACATATTAATAATTTAAATATTACATCAAATAACATTTTTGAACTTTTATATTAGTCAATGGACTACCTTACTGCAGTCTCTAAGCCGAAGAGATTTAGAAAGAACAGAAATAAATAACCAATAAAATTCATTTTTATAAACATTGCACATGTCAAAAAAATATAAAAATAAACAAAAATGATGGCAAATAATTACTGATACCCATCGTAAATTGTGCAATACATCAAAAAACGACGACAGCTATTGGCCAATTTCACCGTCGCAGTACCTGACCAAGGTTTCATAAACGTGGTTAAAAAAAATTAATACGCTTTGTTACAGCATTCTGCTCCATAAAATTTCGAAATGAAACGATTGCGACATATAAATCAAAATTCGCTCATTTACAGGCGATTTCATCCAATTATTTTCATCACAGCCCGTTTTGGTAGCGGATCAAGTCAAATTTAAGCACTAATTCTTCAAATGTAGTTAAGAAAAGTCTTTAAAGCAAGCATATAAAGATTGTTCTGGTTTGAAAATTACACTTATAAAATGTAGAAATTGCCGATTTCTTGAAAAACCTTAATTTATAAATTGGCCCCGAATGCTAGAAACATTAAATTATGTTTGTCCAGCTATGATAAATTTTTGTGCTTTTTTATCTACCAAACGACCAAAAGGAATAAAATAAATATAAAACAACAGATTTTTTTGAACCTACATCATATTTTTAGGATATTTCCTCTTGAATCCCTAGTAACCCTTTCTTCATACAAATGTTACATGATTTATGAAATTTTACATGGTAGAATATAATTTAATACCAGATTTTTTCTTGAAGTCAATTATCTACTTCGTTCATAATAATTTTATAGCCGATTTAATAATTAAAACAATCTAGGTTAAGAGAAAGGCGAATTTGGATTAACGATTATAATTAAGAGCGGAAGAATAAGCTTTTTTTTGCCGGGTTTTTAAAAGTTCATTTACAATGTAAAACTGACCTACTCTTTTTGTGCGCTTTTACCTTTGATGAAATGTTAAACCCTGAAGGGGAATTTCATGCAAATTAAAATTGTTTCCACCATTTCTGATTGGCGAATAATCGATCAATTCAGAAGGTAGTAATTCAAGTTAACTACCTACTGATCAAAATAATTCTTTATCAAAAATTATTTATAACCAATGTGATGAGTAGTTAATCGTTGTTTTATATTTACATTAAGAGGCGATCAGGGATGAAGCGAATTGGTAGAAAATTCCTTCGTCGTGCTTTAGAGAAACATGTTCGCTTTGTTAAGGTTTTCAACTTTTAATTAATAATTTAAAAGTTAACAAATATGATCTTCACTTAAAATGTTAAAAGTATATTTAAGAAAGAGGTTGTAAGTTTGAAAGTATCTTATTTCGAAGAATACTCCCCCCACATCTCAAGATGATGAGCGTTTTCTTTCTAATTGGCCTTAATCGTAATAGTTTTATATTAATTCTCCATAGATTTATTCAATCATTTTTCACAGTTGAAAAGCATATTGGTTTAAAATATTTAAATTGTGTTCCTTAACCGAATTTTCTGATTTTGTTTATAATTTTAAAATTCATCTTACAAACCAGGAAAATTTCTGAGGTAGTTGCAGATTAACATCTTGTAAATAAAACATTAGTGGATTATAACTAGATCTTAGAAGAGCATACTACTTGCTAATATGAATTTATAGTGAAAAAATTTTCTGAGCATCACATACAATTGTGTATACAAGTTAAATTTCGTCGTCCTATTTACGTCATGATTCTCTTTTAATTAAAGATAAAATTTTCTATCGCTACAATCATTTGTAAAAATTTTTGAGCTGTCTATTATCTCTTTTAATGAACAAAAAGTATCTTTTCTTATTATAAAAATGAAGGTAACACTTAATAGGAGATGAATGGGAAGTTCGATTGAATTGAAATGTTCCTGTAGGACTATTGAATACAACGTGAAAAGCTATTTTCAGAAAAGAAAAGCACAAAAATAAATGGCGTATATTTAAAAAACTGTGTGTGTGTGTTTGTTTGTTTATTTGTTTGTGTGTGCGTTCGCGTGCGTGTGCGTGTGTGTGTGTGTATGTGCGTGTGCGTGCGCGCGTGCGTGCGTGCGTGCATGNGGATATATATAAAACTTATTTGGTTGCTTATCAATTTTTTGTGGTCAATCTTGCAATGGCTACGAAAGCGTCGGAGGAAAAAAGTTCCCGTTGGTCATGTGCAATTTATTGTCACCGAAGGTTTCGCTACATCTTCAAAAGATAATTATTCCTTTACCCGTCACCGACACGAAGGATTGTAAAGGCTGGAAGCATGACACAGCGAAACGCATTTGTCGATTCGGCTCGGAAAATGAAAATGGCCTGCACGTGCCAACCGCGGGAAGCGGGACGGAGGACCGTGTGGAAAAAAAAGATAATTTCCTATGTCCAACTTTATTTGTCATCGGCGGAAAACGTATGACACAATTTTGCCATGAAAAATAAATAATTGAGTTTTGCATTACATTAGATCCATCTTTTCTAGGTATCTTTATTCCTGGGCATACCAGCCTATTAACAAGCAAATAAAACAAGAAAAGAACATATTTTGAATAAACGAAATATAAAAGGCAAGATAACTTTATCTTTTTAATGTTAGTATGTGAAATTATTATGGAATCCTATTTATCTGGCCGCTGCTTTAGAGTGAGTTGCGGCATAGAATACTCAAAACTCAGATCAATGCAAGCCAGTGGGCCACAAGGGAGCATCTTATACTTTACACCCATGCGATGAAACCGCAATTTTGTCTTCTGACCCGAATCATATCCAAGCAACCACCAGCATCCAAGAAAACGTTAATTTCTTCAAAGGCTAATACTAAAAGTTGATGACAGGACTGAATGAGGATGTACACAGAAGCCTGATGTAGAATCCCACACAAGATTTTTAAGACCGAACTCTGTTTTCAACGTCAAAACTCAATTTACTTAATAGAAGACATTACTGCGACCAATCTCGACATCCGGAGTAAAACTGTCAACTTAAGCCAGCCATTCAATATCCAGCGGATATAATCTTTCCAATAAAAAAGTCCTCAGACAATAGTCACACCGACCTCGGAATACGATCTCAACGCAACTTTTACCAACGAACGGATCTGATCTCCTTTCCTAAAGTTTCACCCCAATCTTTCGATCCAACCCAACCCTAATGCTGTCATAACTCCTGAGAACCATGGCACCTTAAATGACGGTAGAATCGAGACCTTAATCCCTTATATTGGGTACATATACGCCCAAATTTTTTATATTCGTTTTCATATGTACAGGCTACCATTAATGTGCATGTAAAACATGTTATATTGCCACCTACACAAAGTTTATATATATTGCTCATATTCGCCGTATTTTCCTATTTATCTTTTATAGCTCAAACTTTCAGGATTTTCAATGCGAATAATTTATCCTTTTTGATACACTCTAGCAAAGGTCGCAGGACGGAACTGGGAAAATATCTGTATTTTAGATTATATATATATTTCAAGGCAAAGCTTGCTTCCACTTTAGCCTTACAAAATACAAATTATCAAAAAAAATATATTCACTGAAACCTCGTCGTTAGATTTTTCTGAGACAAACAAAAAATTTCTCGGGAAAGTATGCATAAATATTCAAAACAGATAAAAATAGACGAAAATAAAACATAAAATAAAAATTGTGGTATATTTACATGTTAAAAGTGGCCAAAACTTACCACTCCGAGCTTTTTTGAGTATCTGATTTTGGTAGGTAATTGTATTGTTCCCAACGAGTACCTTTCCTTGGGGGGGGGGTGTTGCAACAGCAGGTCATATTAACCCCGAGGCGCGCCGTTCTTTAAAAAAAAGGGAAAAAAACGTTAAGTAAGATCTGGAGTACCGCTGAATTTGAACCCTTAACTTTTGCATTGATGAGCGCCGTGTCTATGCCTAAACCGTTGCGGCCACCGTTGCCCTAAAAGTGCCTGTTATTTTAATTTTTTTAAATCTTTACATTGCTGACAAATTTGATCTTTTTCAAAGAATAAACTTACATTATTTTTTTAAGATACGTTTAATAAATACGTCTAATCAGAAAGTTTTATTATATGGTTTCCTTTTAAAGAAATTTATATATTTGGAAAGTCAAACTCATGCCCTGATTTTAATGTGTGTTTTGCCGGACCCGTATTATGGTTTTTCACTAAAAGGTCAATCGACTATTTTTTCAACTGTAATATTGTTTATGTAATATTGTCCACAAGTGTAATATAGTATACCTTGTTGAATGATTTTTTAATACCTTAAATACGTATGATATTGTTCATGTTTTATTTATAAAATAATATAATTTGTTGTCTTTAAATTGATCCTGTTTGTTAAAAAGTAATAAACTTTATGCATTTTTATAAAATATACGCAATTTTTTGGCAGTTTTAAGTATGTATAATCTGCTTTACAATTCTCTTATTATTTTTTCTGTTCATTGTTATACTGGTAGATAACGGAGAGATTTTCTTCTGTAAATGACTAATCTTGGACAACTTTGCCACTTAATTATTCCGTACCAAACACAACTTTCAAGACGCCATTCGTAATGCTGTTGAAACAAAACTTTTCGAGAAATTAATTAACAGAGGGAGAGACACACCACAGGCGGTTGGCTGATATCATATCTTCAACATTTCAAAGACCGCACAGTAAATTTCACGACGATATAACATTGACTAGCCAATATTTGTTTATTTGCCCTGATTACCTAATATCATACTATATTGAAATTTATACCGTAAACAACATACAAATTAAGCGAGAAAAAAAGAAACAACGAGTAAGATGTAACTTATTTATTTTTCCCCAAAGCCTTTTTTCGAACTAATTCGAAATAATCGACGCAACGCTACGCGACGGTACCCGATGCTACTCGACGCAAATCCAAAGTCCAATTTTCCATAAGATAGTATTACCCCCGTGCACATCTCTCCGATGCCACGCAACGCTACCCTACTCTACGCTACGCGATCCCCACTGCCCAGATTTTCATCGGGTAGCATCGAGTACAGTCGAAGACAAAAGCAGTGGACATCATATTTTTATTTCGAACTATATGTATTATTGTCGTTATATTAAACAAAATTATCTTAATATAAACCAAATTAAGCGAGATCAAAAATTCATTATTTTGTATGTAAAAAAAATTAATTTTAATGATTTGGCAAAAAATTGATGAAACACCGGACTACCATTTATTGATAAAATGAATTTAACTAACAATATATCATACGGTTTTGTGCATAAAATTTAACTATCAATTTATTACAGTTTATAAATTAATAGTTAATAAATTAATTTATANAGTATCAATATATATATATGTAATTTTGTCGTTATATTAATTACAACATGCTTATTTTAATGTAAACCAAATTAAACGAGTTCAAAAATTCATGAGTTTTTATAAGAATTATTTAATTATGATGGTTAGGCAGAAAATTGATCGAAACGCCGGAATAATTTTATGTATAACAATTAAATTTAACAAATAATTTATTACATGGTTGTGCTCATAAAATTTAAACAACAGTTTATTATAAGAATTTGCTCAAAATAATGCAGTAAGTACAAAAGAGGCGTTGCGATTGTGATAGAGATTATTGTGATAGACGCTGTGTGACTGTACGTGGCGTGCGCTTTAACTCGAATAGATGCACACCCTACCAAAGCGTGACAAGGCTTCGGGTAGCGTAGCATAGCGTGCATCGGGTATGTGCATTCCCCGCTTAAATCTATATGTACCGGTCTTCGGGACTTTTTGGGAATGTGAAGTGTTCATCAGGATTGAATCACCATGGGTTTCCCCAACCTCAGTATCACCGGCGATGGTATTTTTTTAAGCCTTAGTACACCGCCTTGCCAATTCGGAAATACCTGTCAGGTAGGTAAAATTCGATAGGTTACATAAGGTTGTAATAGAATTTCTTATCTTATATATCAGACCTTCATACCAGACTTTATCGAATGTTCAGGCCATGTCTGAGGAAACAGCGAAGCATATTTTTTCTTAGTATAAACTAAGAGGAAACCAAAAAGTACTAAAGCAAAATTATAAAGAAAAATTAATAAAACCAGTTTGTACCTTAAAGACTGATGAGAAATATCAAATAATAAGAACAAAACTAGTTTGATTTGTTCAGGACAATGATTTAATTTTCTTTCCCTATTTTTATGTGCGGCGCGGACATTTTTCGAAGTGTTGCATTATTAATCTTTATTGATTACATAATGATATATATTTTATATATTTAAACAAAAAAGAACTTAAAGTATTCATTTATTACATGGGATTTCTTGTAAGGCTGCGTCTATAATCTCCTCAGCTTCCGAACAGGCTTTCATGATCTTAGCAAGTCTTATTCTCCCATTTATATTACTATTTGATTCAATTTTATTATTACATTTTTTTTATTGTGGTCATTTGTGAAAACAAGTGTCACGAATTGGTCCTCCTGGCCCATAATAAAAAAATAATACAATCCATTAAAATATTTTTATATAGAAATTTATGCGTGAAAGACAACAATAATAATTCTCTCCAGTAATCCGTTCATTATCACGTTTTCTCTTTCCCCGCGATTCAATTATTTTTAAAAGCAGAATTTTTATTTGAACGTCATTTCAAAACAAATTAATTCTCAAAGATGAATTTAATTTACATTTATCACTCTTCTCAGGATCTCGTAAAGGTGTAGTCATCCCATATATTTTTAATCTATTGTTTTTCTCATTACTTATTCAATAATTAATTCTAGCGAAATTAATATCAATTTTTCTAGATTTTCATCTTGATGGGTATCATTTTGAGGGAAATGTGTGTTCTTGCAAATGTGTGCAAAGGAGGCTAGCTAAATTTCAGAAATCTCAGAATAATCAAAAAACGCTAAGCTTAAGTCAAAGCGTGAACAGATTTTTTTTAAGGTTCAAGCTTATTAGGAAACTATAAAATGATGTTTGTGGAGTTCTTTTGAAAGTGCACTGGCAATTTTTAGAACAAAAGTGAACTAATCTAAAAGGAAATAAGGTGCTAAATCTAGGAGTTAATAGATAGAAAAGTTAGGTTAGGGCGGAGAAAATTCAGGATTTATGTAAAGATATAAAGTTTTTCTTAAATAGAAATTGAAAAATGGTAACTTTTAAACGGATTGAGATGAAACCATGAGGTTGACATTCTATTCCACATTAGAGGTACTGTCACCGATTTTTTTTTTTAACACGATGAGCTGACTAGCCTGCATATAGCCATTTATCCGAAATCCTGCTGACAGTTTCACTCAATTTGAACGTTAATAGATTCAGGTTCGAAAGTTTTAGTCAGCCCATCAAAAAATTGGGTCTTCGGCATACTTGTCGAAATACGGTTAGCAAGCCTATCGGAATTGCGACGTGCGTACTCAAATCTCCTTTGATCTTCTGCGCTCTATTTTTTTTTTAAATTTCATTTTAACAAAGGAATTTCAACTACTCACTTATATGACCGCCAAATCTTTTCCAAAATTCTCAACAGGTCTAATCTGTGCAAAGGGTTTTGCATTATTGCCGCTATGACCCAACAACAATCACGATTCCATACAAATCACTCGAAAAATCTTACAAAATAATTCATTTTAAAGGAAATCAATTGTTTTAGTTGTGTACATTATATTTAACTTCAGGAAGGAATCATCGATGGATTAATCAACAGTCCATCAACATATTTTTTATTAGGTTTCTAGGACGAGTGTTCGTCACGTCATAAGTCATATCAACCCTCGGAGTGTCGGTTTATTTAGAAAAAAGTTCATTTATAAGTATGTGGAGAGACCTTCAGCTATAGAGTGATGAGCGCCGTGGCAAGTGGTCATGCCCTGCCGCTGCGGCCAACGACCTTCCCCTGTGTTTTATTTATTATAATAATATTAAGTCTTAATGTTGCCTGTTATTCAGAAAGGAAGCACACAAACGCATAATAAAGCAATTTAAAACAAAAAATACACGGCCCTGGTGATTAATTTGGTATGAACGACTTCTGACCTACAGCGTGGATAGAATCGTAAATAATGATATATGGTTGGTGAAAGTGATCGATAGTCATTGAGAACGTAATTTATGTTAATCCGCAAATAACCGTCCATAGAGATCACGATAGTGGAACTTACATACTTTTAATATTTATTTTGTTTTCTAATGAATAATTAGAGGTATGTACAATGCATGAAATCAACGTACTGGTTATGCAAGATTCGTTAAGCCAAGACTTATTCGACTCTAGAAAATATGCACCATAATATAATAATTTTAAGAATAATAACAATAGTGTTTTATTTCCAATAATTTTATGTAACAACTTTACGCTTAAACATGAACTTAGTTCTTCAGCCGAGTTGAGATATATAATGTTGAATGAATAAGATGATTTGAAATAGAATTATGTAATAAAGTAACAAAAACAAATGAAAAAAGTTCATTTTACAAAATATGAGTGTTCAGTTTTGTCTCTGGCGCTCAAAGCGAGAATGATCACTAAAAGTTGATTTATTTAGGGAACTTCTGTATCTTTATGCATCATTTACAATTATTCGGAAATCGTGAGATGCGGTCTGGTGTGACGTAGGTTTCAGAAAAACATTTTCTTTATCGTGCCAACGTTTCGCTCTTTATTGAGATCATCTTCAGGGCTCAAAGAGATTGTTTTCTGTGTAGACGTGTCAGTCTTGTGTGACGTGTTGAGAGTGCTTAATTACACAGAAAACAAACACTTTGAGTGAGTAGAAATACTTTGATTGAATATAAAAAAATATTTTTTTGCATTGTATAAATTCACTTTTTTCCACATCCTATATGTATCTGTTAAATTTAAACAATGTTTGTAAATCCCAGGCCCTGAAGATGATCTCAATAAAGATCGAAACGTTGGCACGACAAAGAAAATGTTTTTTCTGAAACCTACGTCACACCAGACCGCATCTCACGATTTCCGAATATCATAGACTAACGGTCACTAAACACCACATCATTCACAATTTTGACGATCCTGGACAAGTTAGAAATATATACAATATGCCAATGTTTACTCTCAGAAAAAGCTGAATTTTTACACCACTTGACTTTAGATTTTTTTTCTTTTTTTTCTTCTTTTTTTATTCTTTTTTTCTTCTTTCTTTTTCTTTTTTTCGAATGCAGGGCCGCTGGATTCGAACCCAGGACCTTTACCTTACAGTGATGAGCGCCGTGTCAACGCCTAAACCGTTGCGGCCACCGACGCCCCTTTAGATTCTTTAAATACGTCCAGCTAGGAAGTATGACATATTTTATTTTTAGCGAGAGTTCCATAAGGCGCAGATTTGTTGCAAGTCCGATCGGCGAGTTTTCTATCCAGGCTGAAAAGTTTAAAGAACATTTTCCTATATAATTAATATTCCAATCATTACAATTAAGTTTGTAATCCCCACTTTTTGACAAGTTGTCTTTAGGTTTGGGGGATGTTTCCAAGTGAACAAGTATCTCTAAAAGCTACTGTTCAACCTTCTCGTTTAAACATTGTACGTTTCGAACTCCTTCAACCTGATGAGGAGCGTTTAATGCTTGAATTCCGAATTGTGGTAAACGACAAATCTGTGATTACTTCATTTACAAAAAGGCTGATTCTTCTACGTCCAAAGAGATAATTAGCCTCAAAAACTTGTTTTGTCTAGGACGTCCTTACGTTGTTATATTTGGCAAAGAAACAATACAATTGATTCGCTTTTTGGTCATCCTCAATCTCCCCATGATATTAAGGTTAAAAATGTTGTCTTTAGTAGTCCTAATACCCTTATATGAATTCTGTATGTGCTTTATTTAGAATATTGTCTGCTGGGTCCCAGCTTGACGGTTTTCCAGGACGCTACTACCTCATTAATAAAAGAGATAGGACAGTAGTTTGCAACCTCATCTAGGCAGCCTTTCTTATAAAAGGAAAAAAAATGTTCCGACATAACTTCAATGATTACAAAACCTTCAAAAATACATTCCAAAAAAGAGGGAAAATTCGTACGGTGGGGTTGTGATGGGAGGTTAGTGCCCGAGTGGATCGAACTCACGATAGCTCAAGCGGTAGAGCAGCGGCGTATTTAGCCGAAGGTCGTGGGTTCGAATCCCGCTCGTGACACTGACTTTTTTATCTCAACCAATGCCTTATATAAAGATTAATTAATTGAAAATACATAACGATAAAACACATAGAATATAACTATATACATTAAAATACCACCATATCCTCTAAAATTTTAAATTTCACTAAAAATTCAATTTAATTAATTTTATTTAAAGAATTTTATTACATTCCTGATTGATATTTGAGGAAAGTTTTCACGCCTGCTTATGCAGTAAAATTTTTATACTTTTACAATATATTTCATCTTGCAAAGAAGAATTGGAAAGGTAAATACAATGCATTAAATGTTATACTGGAATTAACTGCAAACGTAACGTATTAAAGTGTTATTTTACCACCAGAAAGAAATAGTTTTAATGATACTAAAATATTTTTGGCCAAATAACGTCTGGTTAATAACCTAAAATAAGGATGACTGGTTCACTCAAGAAACCTAATTATCCAATTTTCTTTGCATAATTTTGCTGTTCAGAAGACAAACATCTGTGGTTCTAATTAATATGTATCAATTTTCATGATAAATTTTAAAGTATTGAAAATCTAGATACCATTCCCATGAGAAGAATTTTGAACTTGGAATTAAAGAAACGAAAATCCTACCAGGAAAATTAACAGAGCTAGGATAAATAGAAAAAAGTGGAAATTAGAAAAATCATCACGACAGAAAATGACAAAAAATACCTAGACTTGTAAACACTCTACCGAACTCTAGAAAACTGTATCGTCCATTAACCAAAACAGTTGCTTTAATTTTCAAAGAACTCTGACAGACGTTATGCCTTATAACTGAAACAAATTACATTTCCACATTTTATCTATTTCAACTGACTAATTTCTTTGCCGCTACAATCATTGCGAAAATCTGGTGAAAAACGTTTCATGGCATTACAGCCATCATATTCACAAAATCACAACCAAATCTTTGTCTAGAATTACAAAATTTGTGAGTAAACCGTATGTTTCAAAAGAAACTCTCACGGGTTTCAACCGAAAAATCTTCTGATTCGTGACCTACAGCAGTGATAAGCGTTCCAGTTATGGAAATAGCAATCAGCAAATCACCCACACGTAGTTAACATAATTTTATGTTGATGTAACTTTTTTTGCAATCTATTTACTTAGAGTACAAAACACAAACTTTCAACTAACGATGTCATATCTAGCCATTATACATTTACCATATCACATCATCAAAACTCAAATTTGAATAGAAAAACACGAATGAGACCTAATTCAAATAATATGAATAAGGGGACAGACAGTCTAAATCAACTATGAGTACCATTATTTTATTAAAAACGTGTATGTATCTATTAAATTACTGAATAAAAGTGCTGTTATGAAGGGATAAATATAAATTTCAATTAAAGATATTAATGTAAGACAAGCCTTCTCAAGTTTAATTTCCACATAAACCAGACCATATTATTAAAATTCGATCAATTGAGATACAAGCCAATTTAATTTTGCCTTAATTACGTCTCATAAAATAAAAACACATTAAACTGATATTCCATTCTTTTAAGAAAATTGTTTTTCGACCATATTATTTCTACAGAGCTTAACTTTTCGAAAAATAAATTTTTAGTCTCAGCATTTTAAGACATTTTTGTACCTTAAATGATAAATACATATTTTCATTAGAAAATACGTTATACTGACAAAAGTGAACACAATTGACAAACATTTATTTTTTAAACGCATTTATACATTAGATGTGAACCAAATGTACAAACTATATAAGTTAAGTATGAAAATAATTCCTATCATACAAGCAGGCCAAACCACATTATATTACTTATTTTGAAATTATTCACAATTCAAAATTCATGTGCTATGCCGGGATTCGAACCATAGAGTAGAAAATCTGCGGGGAATCTGAAGTTTCTATAGCAAGTATATAGATAGAATAATTAACCTTAATAATTAATTATTTTAAAAAAATCACAAACGCGTGACATAAATAGACTTATTTTAGTCAACTTATATTTCAAAAATAGTATGTAGTGTTAACAAGGAATTCGGTCTTTCACTGCGAAAAGTTGTCACTCCCCGATGGCTGAGCTTAGTGTCGATGTGTTCACCCCGTTGTCTAGATGGATCTCTAATGAAAACGCGTGCAAAAATGCAATCTTGCCTAATACTATTTAAATGGATAAAACTGGATATTCCTCTATCGACCATTACAGTATTAATAATCTACCTTAAATTAGGGTCGATGAAGTACCATTACAAATATTCCGCCATCGATCCTAAGCACCCATACTGCTGGAGGGGCGATGATGTATTTCATCATCACCCCTCACCACTCATCTTTATAAATACAAATATAATTGAAACAAAATACATAATTCATAAGAGTTCTTGGTCCGATTGAACGAATAACGTTTTTCAATTAATTAATCTTTATATATGGCATTGGTTGAGATAAAAAAGTCAGTGTTACGAGCGGGATTCGAACCCACGACCCTCGGCTAAATACGCCGCTGCTCTACCTCATGAGCTATCGTGACTGTTTTTCGACCATATTATTTCTACAGAGCTTAACTTTTCGAAAAATAAATTTTTAGTCTCAACATTTTAATACATTTTTGTATACCTTAAATGATAAATACATATTTACATTAGAAACTACGTTATACTGACGGGCACCAACTTCCCATCTCAACCCACCTTTCGAATTTTCCTTCCTTTTTGTCATTTTTCAAATGTCGTGTAATCTATTTGATTCTGAGCGACAAATGAAATGAGAGCTTTCGAGAAGATATAGTTCATTTTTTTCCAATTCGAAGGTCTTGGGTTCGAATCCCGCTCGTGACACTGATTTTTTTATCTCAACCAATGCCTCGTATAAAGATTAATTAATTGAAAATACATATTGATAAAACACATAGAACATAACTATATACAGTAAAATACCACCACGTCCTCTAAAAGAAATTTTATATATATATATTTTTTTAAAATTTTATTAGTTAATACCCTATACATATTGGTACATATTACATTAATTAATCTTTATGTAAGGTATTGGTTGAGATAAAAAAGTCANTATATATATATATATTTATAAAAAGATAAGTACTCATCATACGCCATACGCACCCGACGTTCATCATCTCTGCAATACCACTTGCCTGAAAGCCCTCTTAATATGAGCAAAGTAATTAGCAATCCACGTACCATACTTGTTTAAATTAAAATTAAAATTTTAAAGTCTAATAACCAAGGGCGGATCCAGATTGGACATCATGGGGGGGTAACAATTTTGACATTGACAGAGAACCTAAAGATGTACAAATCAAGAGAAAACTACACATTGTTTCTCGTCCGACTTCCTTTCTCCACCTTGAAAGGGAAAACTGACAAAAAATCACTTGATTTAAAAGTTTCAATAGTTTAAAATGAACATAATTTTCATAAGTTTCTAAAATGTTTATCCGTCAGAGTCTGCAATGTAAATGTTTTTAGTCACCAACTTTAACTAATATAAATACAAATATAAAATATATTAAACACCAACTTGGATGGTATCGCATTGAGAGATCGAATAATAAGACTAGAGGCAGAAATCAGAAAGCACCAGAAGGGCATGTCTAATCACGAAAAAATCATGGTCTGCAATGTAGAAAATGCAATGTATTTAACTCAAAACACGAACAAACAAAAAAAACCTCACAACAGTAAAGAGTGAGAGATAGATTTCTTTCTTTTGTGGAATCAATCCAGCGGTGCTAAAAATTTGCTACTTTAAAAATTATAGAATAATTTGAAAACCAAGGGTATATATTATTATTTATTTGATACAAACGTAACATCATAAACATATTGGATAAAAAATTAATCAAATATTTTTGTTTCTTATTAATAGTTAAATTTTTTGTTTGTTTTTGGCTTTGTGCGGAACACATTTACACACACAAAACACACACACACATACACACCACTGAAAATAATGAAATACAATAATGGTTAACAAGTTAACTCCTAATATGAAATTTTATTTAGGCTATTTAATTAATTATTTTCTCGCGTTACTTCACTATTAGTTTTTGGTAACAATGGGAGATTTACGAAAAAGATGTGTAATGGCCACAATATATTTTTTAATATTATACACAATTTTAAGGACTTTTGCTTTTTACCGTGATTTCTCTGTTAATATAAAAGAAATCTTGGCATATTTGTAACAAAAAATTAGGAAACGCCTAACGATTTCATTTTAGTGAAAAAAAATCATTTGAGCTTTTAAACGAAAGAAATGGAACAAAACCAGGCTTAAAAGTTACAGTAAGAATCCAGCTTTAAAACAGTAACAAAAATGTCAAATAGTGAGTGACGGAGCTAGGAGTAAATGAAGTTAAACAAACGCAAAAATGGCAAAAATTTTGATTTGTTGTTGATTTGATCAATGTTGATCGATGACATCAACTTATAGGTTTCTTGATATTAAATCGAATGATCGAAGTATTGAACCGGGGGCCAAGCGTTAAGAGGAAACTGGTTTAGGGAAGGTTTATCAAGTTGTTATAATCCTGAAATAATAGTATCTTCGCTTAATTAAGGCTAAATTAAGACATATTGCATATTACAGATTCACGTGGCTCCAGGCGGGTAATTCCCCCTTTTAAACGCTCGTTGGATCCGCCACTGCTGATCACTAATAGTACCGAAGATAATTTAAACTTTTTTAAACAAGTCAAAAATATTAGCAAAATAAAAAAAAAGTTTGCGCAATTGGCAAGAGTAAAAGCAGTAATCAATATGGAAAAGTTTGTTCCAGTTACAGCAGTAGAATTATCCCTTTCATGTGCCAATATTCGCCTGTATTGTTCTAAAAATTGCCAAATACAATGGCAAAGTTTAAGGACGTTACGTTCAAAAGTATCGTATCCGTTGTAAAGTTGTAAAGAGCGCAAGGCCGAGAATCTGCGAAGAGGAGCCCTCACCGCGTTATCGCATTACTATTATTTATAACAAAAACACCATAATCCGATCCGGTGTGTCATTACATTTAATCCACGCGGCCGGGAAGACCGCCGGGAGGAAGAGTAGAAAAAGATAAAACAATTACGAGAGACGCTACGCGTAACACGTAACCGTGGGCGTGACCGGCGGGGAGGAGAGGTCGCTTTCACGTAGTATACCAATTGGTTCGCGGCCCCGCAGGATTCCAAAGACGAAGAAAATTCAGACGCGACCTTCGTCCTTCCTTGAAAGACGGCGAACGCGTCTGCGAGCAGGCCGTTCACTCGCAAGCACAGACGGGAAACGGATCCTTTCAGAACGTTACCAGCCGCCGTCATGACCACACAGGTAACTCGAATGTCTTGTCTCCACTCCTGCCTTTCGCCGGTTATGTCCATTCAATGGGGGATTTTCAAACTTTTCTACTTTTTTTTCTAATAATTTTATTTTTATTTACAAACGGACAAGAGAAAATTTACATTAATTCTGTCCAACTTAAATCATTCATTTTAAACACCAAATCATATTTTTCATACGCCACAACGCTTTCGCTTTAAATTTTAAAAGAATTTTTTCATTTCCAAAATTCTAATTATCATAGTTTCCAACAAGCACCATTTACATTTATTTATTTCCATTAGAAAAGTTGTTTGTAAAGTATGCCATTTATATTCAAAATTGCAATGGCACAAGCCCAAGAAATTTGAATAATTGGCAAGCAAGCACGCCTAGCACTCAAAGCACAATTGTGAACACTCGCAGCACACAAAATAAAGCTTTTGAACGTTTCCATTGTAAATTTCTTGTCACACGTCAAAAGTTATTGAATAACAAAAATTTTTTTTCTCAAGCTCAAGCCACAAAAATAAAGAAAGCTTTACTAAATTTTAATATAGATTTTTCCTTCTTCTTCTAGATATGTTTGTTTGAGTGTGGTGTATCTCTCTTGAAACCTCTGGATTTAAAAATTTGAATTTTTTTAGGCCAGCAATAAAACAAATCAATAATATTCTCATCCATTCAATCTTGCTTCAGTTATTCAATTTGAAATTTTATTTCATTCTTTATTTATCTAGTCATGTTTTTTCCTCACAACTGTAACCCTATTAGGAGGGAATTTATTTACTAAACTAACACTGGTCACATAAAGAATATTGTATAATATGCAAATATAATAAACTTTTATTTCAATTCAAAATCAAATATAAAAATTTGGCGTAGATGTTGAAAATATTAGTATGTTAAATCGAAAATTATTATCTTAGTAACAAAAATAATGTGAATAAATATAAAAATAATTATTAATCAAGATAAGGAAATTCGATAAATTAAAATACTTCAAAAGGGTTTTTGGGTAGAAATTGTTTAAAAGGTTTCTGGTGAAATTAATGTAAGTCTTGATAGTGATTATTCATGTCCTCGAGCAGTGGACGGTGGTATATTAAATGTTCCCATGTTTGGCCAGGTGGACAATTGGAATCTTCAATAATATGAAATCTGTTCGAATAATATCTACTTCTACAATATCCTTTTATGTTGAAGTCCATCTTTAAATTGTCTAGTTTCTTTCTGTAAAGTATTGTCAGAAAGTATTTCTTTCTCCTCTTCCTTTAGTGCTAGTATACCACTCCTCATCTTCATTTCTCCTCAGTCATCTTTTTCATTTGCTTCTTCAAGTAAGAAGCTTGGAGGAGCCCTATAGTTCAATAATCATACAATAAAAACGATATTTTGGTCCGTTGAACCGTGCATCATGCTGTCAATAAAGTTGCATAAATAAAATGTATTTTTCTAATAATATTATTGATATTGTAGTGAAATTTAAGCATTCATTCATTTGAAATTGTGTACACCGGAAATCAAAATAATACCAACCAAAAATGTTTGATTTAAATTCGTACTTTATGCTTCTGATTATGTGTACGCACGTGAGTGTGTGTTGACGAGCACTTGTACTAACATGGATTGTGTAAAACTTGTGATTTTTATCAATATTAACACCAACAGTCATTTTATTGTTAGCGGTTTTTTAAAGAATTATCCACATAACTTTGATCCTGTTGAAACTTTGTTTACCCTTATTTGGTTCTACTTAAATATAAGTACTGATGATAAGTACAAAATTTGCAAAAATAAATTTATAACAAGGTATCATACATCTTTGTAAGATTTATCAAAATGTTTTATCAACGCTACACTTTTATGGTAAATTTTTTCTTTAAGAAATCAGATTTAGCTTTGCAAAGTTGTTATCTGCTTAAACGATTATGTATTATATTCGCATATAATTATATAACTGTTATGTTTTATTTCCTTTCCTGCGCCTTTCGCCGGTTATTAGGTCAGATCCTTAAATATTGTTCCAACGTTTTCCTTGATGTTCCTTTTATTGATGAAAAGTGAAACCCATAAAACGCTATGCTCTACTTTACAATTTGTGTGACATCGCCCTTAAAAAAAAAATGTTATGAATAAAATAAAAGCATCTTGGCCAATGTATATTGATCGAAGCCAAATGACAAAGATTATTATATTTTCACTTTGCGTGGTAAACACTGACCTCTAATTACAATGAATTTTATTATGTTTAATTTATTCTGAAATTTATTTTTAATTGCCTTACTAAATGAAGCTACTTTTTTGTACATAAACCTTAAAATAAAAATGAACAAGAATATTTTATATTTTACTTTTTCTATAAAGCAGATACGTACAATTAAATAATAAAAATCATCAAAGTAACACTGACATAAAACTCTAGTTACAAGCCAATATTAAGTATTGAATTATTGAACAAGAAGGTGGTCTAAATTTTTTTTTATTTATTTTTTTTTTCAAATTATTAAATAGTAATTAAAAATATTATTTTAAATAAATGAATATATTTTTATTGATATGTCTTTTGAATATTTTATTATTAACAACAAGAATAATTTTAAATATTAATAAAGATAGTATAAAACACTAGTAATTAATAAATTATGGTTTATGCAAAGATTTTGGATACTAAGGTGAGAACATTCAACAGCCTAGAAATGTGTATTTACATTTTTCAAAAGTTTAATATTTCTGCAGAAAAAAGAAATAGATTAATAAGAAAAAAATAATAACAAGCCTTTTTTTAAAGGACCACACAATTCAAAAACCTAATCAGTAATTGGTAAAAACAATTATTTTCCTTAAGGGGAACAAAATGAACAAATTCATAATATCGTGGTTTTTATTTTACTCATTTTCTTTCAATTAATATTTAATTGATAAATTCTACTTTGTTATTGCAATGAGTTTTCCTTGTATATCCCTTTTGGAAAAAATTTATTTTATTGCAATTTTTTTTCATTTATTTTGCAAAATATGAAATAGTGTCTCGAATGGATAATAAATTCATATACAGTCAAAAATTCAGGGATAAATATAAAGTGAATTTGTTTTAAACAAACATTGTTTTTGATAAAGTTTCAATTTTAAATTAATTAATTGAAACTAATAATTAATTAATAATAAATTAATTAATAATTTTCCTCAATAAAGCCCTAAACACATTGTGTTTGAACATAATTAGTATGAGATTTTTTTTTTAATTTAGTTTTTACGTCTGTAATCTCGTCTTGTTAGATTAAATTTATTTTGACCCTAAGGATTAAAAAACGTTTATTAAAAATTTCGAAATCTATACGAATCATAGAAATACTAATTAGTGATGTTTAGACGATGGAAATATATTTAAGCACTCAAATTACATATTTAATATGTTTAACAATATTTGAAGGGCCAAGTACCCCATCATTTTCATGATTGAACCAAAGATTTTATTATATCTTATTTTCCATCGCCAATATTCAGGGACAATTTCTAGGAATCTTTATAATTTTACCGTTTGCATAACGAAAAACATAAATTAAATTTTTAGAATTGTCTTATTAAAACAATGAAAATAATAATTGTCGCGGAGCCTGAAATCACAACGAGTATCCTACATATAAAAGATTGCATCAGAAGGAATAAGGAAAGAGAAAACCTTTTAGAAGCAAAACATTTTTTAATAACTCTAATCACAGGAAGCAGAAGAACTGTTCAATTTCGCTTTTAAAACAGCATTGTGAAAGCTTTTAACGAAAAAGATTCCGTCGGCACAACCTGTCTATTTTTTAAATTTCCTTTTACACTGTTAGTGAAAGAGTTAAGTTTTACAAGTTTTGTTAATAACATAATAATATTAACTTGCCATCTTCGTAACAGGCTTTAATCTGTGGGCATTTTGTTTAATTCCATAGATGTTTTGGGATGACTTTTTTAAAAATAGGAGAACGTGAAAACTTTCTCTCACTTTTTCTTACTTTTGTGCTAATATCGCCTAATGGAATTGCAAAAAAACTGTTTTTTAAAAGGATTCATATTGTTCTGTCTATATTTTAATCAAATCAGCTATTATGTCTTATTACCTTTTCTTGTATATTTTAAAATATATATATTCTTCTATTTTAATTTAAATCAGACTGAACTTTTTTAAACTTTCCTATTTCTTTTTCTATTTTGAAACATCCACAAAAAAATTGGCAATGGGGAAAATTCCTATAACTAAATTTCAAGTATGTTCAAAAATAATATGTCGTAATAACGTATTAAAATTCTATGGGCTATGCCGGAATTCGAACCGAGAACCGCTAGCGTTGCAAATACGAGTCGGACAAATGCGAAAAATTGTAATTTTTGTTTATCTACCTATTTTATTCCAAGATGAAAAGTTATGAATCCAGTTGACAAAAGTTTAATCAGAAAGAAAAAAGGCAAAATTGATATAAAAATGGTGGAATTTAGTTTGTAAGAAGGTCAATTTTTTTCTGAAAATGTTGAATTTGATTTGGAAAAGGTATATGTGAAATATCAATGCTGAACCAACGGAATTTACTGCATTTTATGCTCCTTAGATGCCATCTTAGAATGATTATGCTATTATTATTTATTTATTAGTTAATGACAACTAACTAGACAGCATTATTATGTGAACGGGTTTCAATTACATTGTCATTTATGCGTATGACGCCTTTCAACATCTGGAACGAAACTCTATTGTTAAAAGGCCTTCATAGAAACTGATTTGTTGTCATTTTTGCGAAACTAAGCGCTGCACATATCTACGTCCGTGGGTAAAAGGGTCGGTTTTCCCATGAATCTCATGTCAGCCTAAGGAGGACCAAATGCACAGATGTGCTCACACTGTTTCTTCATTACTGGATAGCCATTTGTCTTGTACAGCTTGGCTCTTTTTTCATTTCGTAGTCGTCTGGTCATCGGTCCGTTGAAGGTAAATATCTCTGTCGGTATGTTAAAAAATCGACAATATTGACGAAGAGTAATTCGTTTGCTTTTCACGATTGTGAAGGAGATAAATCTTCAGTGGTGTTTCAAGCCAGTGTTTTTCCAATTAGTCTGTCCAATTCGAAATCGTGGATTGTCGTGCTATCTATGGCTTCGTTGAACATTTGTTACCAGTTTTACAATCCCAATTAATGTCCCCGCGGAATTAGCATTACATGCATTGCCTACTGAATCTGGATATGTATTGTCATCGAGAATAGGAAAATACTATAAAACTTGTGAGAACGTTTTAACTTAAAAACAATTTATTGAATAAAGTGTCACGAGAGTGGATTCGAACCCACGACTCTCGGCTTGATACGCCGCTACTCTACCACTGGAGCTATCGTGACTTTTTTATCTCAACTGAAAACCTTAATTAGTTGAATGATATTAATTGGTCAAGCGGACCGCGAAAAATAGTGAATTATCTGTGATGATGATCATTATCATGTAATGATAATTAATATCATTCAATTAATTAAGGTTTTCAGTTGAGATAAAAAATCACGATAGCTCCAGTGGTAGAGTAGCGGCGTATCAAGCCGAAGGTCGTGGGTTCGAATCCTGCTCGTGACACTGACTTTTTATCTCAACTGAAAACCTTAATTAATTAAAGAGAATATAAATTTCATAAAAGAGCATTGTTGAAACTTGGGCAAATTTGCGTTTTCGGACGATTTTCTTTCGTAAATTAAAGTCGTCAAAATAATCAAAAACAAAATTTTCGTCTTTCATATGTAAGTACAACTCAGTTTGATCGAAATGAAAGTATTTTCCGGTATAATGAAAGAATCTGAAAAATTTTGCCCTTGAAATTCTCAAGAGAAAGCGTTAATTAAAATATGATATTCTATTGAGACTTGACTGTTTTATAACGATTTTCCTGCGTATTTAATTATTATTAAGTATTAATTTTCCAATAAACCTTCAGCAGAAACAATAAATGAATGCACCAATGAATGGAGCATTAGCATTTTTTGACTATTACAGTTTGAATTGCAGTGTCCTTATCAAATTGATTAAACTTTCTATCTTGACGGCCCTGTTATTCTTTTCCTTTCCTTCTCAAATTTAATTTCATCTAATTCAATTTTCTTCCTGCTACACCCTTGTTATATTTACGTCAATAAAGCTATAGGTGTTAAGGTAACTGACTCTCTCGTTTCTGTATCCTGTTACCACCCTCTCTCTACCTCAGGGCCTTTTTAGTCAAGGATAGAAACAATACAATAAAATATACACAATAAAAAAAAGTTAGTCTGCTTAGCTTTCACATTTTGTACATGACTATTTGATATACCTCTGGGTGATTGGGGGAGAAGATTTACGATTCACGATAATAAATTACATGACAATTAATTAAGGTTTTTAGTTGAGATGAAAAAAAGTTAGTGGCACGAGCGGGATTCGAACCCACGATCTTCGGCTAGATACGCCGCTGCTCTACCACTGAGCTATCGTGACCTCGATCCCCTCGGACATCAACTTCCTATCTCAACCCCACCTTATGAGTTTTCCCCCCTTTTTGCCATTTTTTAAATGTCGTGTAATCGGTTTTGATTCTCGACGACAATTGAAATGGCGACGGAGAGCTTTAGTGAAGTGTATTTCATTTTTTAAATCATTAATTCACTACTTTCGTGGTCCACTTGACCAATTCATAAATGACAATTAATTAAGGTTTTTAGTTGAGATGGAAAAAAGTTAATGGCACGAGCAGGATCGAGGTCACGATAGCACAAGTGGTAGAGCAGCGGCGTATCTAGCCGAAGATCGTGGGTTCGAATCCCGCTCGTGACACTGACTTTTTTATCTCAACTAAAAACCTTAATTAATTGTCATGTATTAATTGGTCAAGCGGACCACGAAAGTAGTGAACTAATAAATTACTTTCGCACAGACCAGACTTCGTACATATTGCCTCAGATTTCTTGATATTCCTAGGGCTGATTGAGGAAAAAGCCTCACCATTCACGCTGATATATCACATTCATACACCTTGAATATTTGTTAACAAATTTAACTTTATACCATATGAAATGATAAGTAAAATAAATAGATTTTAGCAAATTTTAACTACAGTAATTGTTATACAGATGAAACGGGATGTTGATGATGATCCAGAGCAATGAAATCCATAGGTTTATCGAGAAATGCAAATGAGAAGTAATCGCATCTTGAAAATCTTAAAGGTCTGCAACATTTTATTGCAGAATTTGGCATCGTAGATTTTCCTAATAAAACGTACATAACATACATTGGTAGGTGTTTTTCAAGATAACTAAAATTATTATTACATTGTAACATGGTAACATTGAAAAAAATGAATATTCGGGAATTACGTTGAACGTCGAACAAATTCCCGTAGGTTCATGTTCAGTATCACCGTCTGAATACTAAGTGAGATCTCGCGATGCTCTATATCCGCCCACAAATTTATCAACCTTATGGAATTCTGAGTCTGAAGTTCGGTGAAAGCATTGGAGTGTTTTAAGTTTGCCGATGTGTCATCAACGGGAAAGTTGGAAAGCCCAGGGCTCTGTTAGATCACGGTAGAGAATTGAATCAGCTTGATTGCTTTTAGTTTGGTAAGCGGATTTGCGCTCTGGTTCGACCGAGGATCTCGAGATTCAGATAAGTCTAGAAATGACCAGTAGCCAATAAAGTGGGAAAATATTTTCAGAAGAGGTTTCTAGTCTGGTAAAAACTTTGAAATCGTGAGGTTATTGAACTGGAGAACATCAGTTTGTCCTAATATTTTGAGGTTATCGAAATCTGCGATAAAATAATCATAGTAAAAGGTATTCCAGGATGTGTGTTTTATCGTTTGAGAAGTTCTATTAAAAATTAGAAAATTACCTGCATTTCTATTTGTTTAATATAAAAACTGATCTTGATTATTTTGTTTCCGTCCATTTTCGTTTATAGCCTCAAGTCAAACGGGACTCAATCTTCGACTAAAAGACTTTCACTGGGTTTTTTAAGATGTGATAAAAGGTTTTTTGTTTCGACATTATCCAACATCGTTCATTTTTTTATTTAAGTTAAAAGCTTGTAACCAATGCCAGTACTCTCATGTTAAATAATAACTTGCTAAAAGTATTTGTGTACTCGTTTTTATAACAATAGAAATGAAACGCACGTATTAAAGTCTCAGTTTAGATTTAGGTTCAATATCTAATAGTGTACTTTCCAGTGGGGCAATTCCATCAGTCAAAATTTAGAAAGGACGCAGGAACTATCTAGGCCTAAATTTCGAAACGCGAGTCAAAACGTCTTAACAGACATTCTCTCATAACTGTACTTTTATTTTATTCTCGGTCTTTGTCAAATGTAAATGTAAATCTATAATACTTCAAAATTAAAACGTATTATCTTCTATAAAATTAATATCATATACCAATATTATAATTTAATATTACAAATTAAATATTAGTGTAAGGTGTTGTCCAAAATTACATTTTGGATGTGAAAAAGTGAATTTATACAATGCAATATATATATATATATATATTTTTTTTTTATTTTTTTTAGAAATACTTTGATTGAATATGTAAAAAAAAAATATATATATATGGCCTGAAGATGATCTCAATAAAGATCGAAACGTTGCACGATAAAGAAAATATTTTTCTGAAACCTACATCACACCAGACCGCATCTCACGATTTCTAAATAAATATTAAATATTAGGCCGATTTGAAAGCAATCTCAGTTCCTTCTCCACCATAGGAATGAATATACCTCCTACCTAGGACTCGAAACCTGTTATTAATCATTTACAAGGTCAGAGAATTATCAGAACGACAGTTAATCTATGGTTTTAAATATAATGAAGTTAAAAATGGAATTTACAGAAGCCGAAATAAACCATCTGTACATTCTACGTTAGAAATATCCAAGAGTCAATGAATTTAATGTTTAAATTGGCCTGGCTATTAAAAAATTAGAGCGAACCCCACTTTTTGTTTATTAGGAGGGGGCTACGGGTACTGATATGCAGAGAGTTAGATGTAAATGAATATCAGATTATTTTAAGCAGGTTTTAAGCATCTTACGCATGTATATTAATAACATATCATAAATAATGTTTATTTATTATTATTATTGGACATTTTCGAAATGTAAAAAATTTAACTCAAATCCAAATGGGTAGCTCTTCAATATAAATCATTTTTTTATTACTTGCTCTGTAGCTTAACTTTTTTTTATTAATCTTACTACAAATATAATACATATTAAAAGTTTTGAGATTAGCTCATCTTTCCTGGCAAACACTGAAATGAAAATCTTCTATCATTTTATTATTGATTTCTTAACTGTGAATATTCATATTTAAAGCAAAAGAGGTATTTTTACTTTTATATAGAGTTTAGGAAAAAATTTGTTTAAAACATCGAAGCAGCAATATCGCATTTTCTGTGTAAAAAATAATTAATTACTTGTCAATGAAAAGAAAGTTATGCCCAGGGTATAGCCAGTATATCATTCAAGAGAACGCATAGGGGTGGCAAAATTGTGCTCCCTGTCTCTCCTTAAACAGGGACCATGGTAACATTTAAATAAAACCATGGTAATTGGTACACCTTTTAATGAATTTTTTATGGTATATTCAAGAAAAGAAAATTCAATATTCATATTCAAGAATTCATATTCAAAATTCATTATTAATAAAATTATAAAATTCATTTATTATTAAAAATTATTATTTTTTTCAAATTCATAATTCATTCAAAGAAAATTCATATTCAAGAAAACTCCCATAGCAAAGAGCCCATTTAAATGAAACAAAATTTTTTCCCTTTATCCCGACTGGACGCCTCCGTGTAGCCCATCCTGGACACGAATAACTTCGCGAGGAAGATCAGTTGAGAGAGAAGGTGCGTTCGCTAGTCAGAGCCATATGACCGAGAATAAAGTCTAATAGAGCCCAATGTGAAGAAGTTGCAGATAAATAAAGAAATACAGTGGGTATATTCAAATAAAGTGAGCTTAACTAAACGAAATCCTGAATAATAACAACCGATTTTCACTCCTTCTTAAAGATACAAATAAAGCTCTGGAATAAAGAGAGAGTTAGTAAAAACGTTGCATTAATAAATATGATAGTGTACCTAGCTTATAAAAAGCTTAAACGTGCAAAAGAGAAGGTGTAGGAATGCCACTCGATATGACAGGTTTTCTGTTGCAATTTTTGGAAGAAACAGGGATGTATTATTCTATATAGTACTGACAGATATGTCGTTTTGTGTTTACTTTTGTGTATAGTGAAAGTGAATGTATTTATTAGTGTGAATGTTCAGTTTAAGAAGGCCGACGGTGGAACATTGAGTACCCCATCAACCCTCAAATATATTAGTTATACAATATTATACAAGAATATAGGCCACCCAAGGTTTCATGGTTAATTTCGATCAAAGCACGGCTTGTACAGAAAGCTTGCTTGGTGTGTTAATTGAAAGGTGTCATTGGCTCCATATAGAAGCGTGTAGGAATGCTACCTGATAAGAGAATTTTGCTTAAGCACAGAAAGGAGTACATGAGTCCCCTGTTCCTGTTCTTCTTTCATTGCATATAATATCTAGTATTGTATTGTATCTCTATTTGTGGTTAATTTTGTGTACATTGGGAATGACTGTATTTATTAGCTCGAATGTCATGTATGAGAGGGCCGATGGTGAGATATTGAATATACCTTGGATATTGGGTGTTGAAGGAATATCGAGTACACCTCCAGTCTACTTGGGTGAATAGAGGTAGGAAATATTTTCTACTGTACAATATTACAAACCCTAGGTGGTGATTTATGTTTTTCTGGCAGGCAACGAGTTATAGGTTCAGTGAGTATTTTGTACATGATTGTGGAGCTTATTTGAAACTTTGGTCACTTATTTATATTATATTCATTTTTAACTTACAGCAAAAACAGAAAATTTATTTATGTATAAATAATTTTAAGATTTGTTTTGTAATTTTAAGTACCCACATATTAACATATTAGGGAAATGTGAAAAATGATTGTTATTCATGTCGTAATGTACGTCGGTAAAATATGTACAATTTTTTGTAAAATGATTAATGAAGAATTTTTATATATATCTAGTAATAATAACGAGAAGTTTTAATATTCAAAATTTTAAACAACCTTATGCTAATATTTTGTTTAACTATTGACATTCACGATTCACTTTTGCATACAATTATTCTAAAGATAAGAATGTTGCTAAAACTATAATTATCAACGTGTAAAATTATGAAAAGATTATTTATTTCCTATGACCATTAAAATTAAAATGTTTGTAACACAACACTTTTCAAGCGATTGCTTGATATGTAAGAGTTTTATTTATAAACACAGTCTAACTAACAAATTAACGATTAACACTTATAAATACTCAATTAATTATACACAATTTTTTTGAAATTAAAAATTTGCGACATAGACCCACGAAATGAGAAGTTTTGTGGCATGGGCGATCGAAGCCACGGTAGCTCAAGTGGTAGAACAACGGCGTATTTAGCCGAAAGTCGTGTGTTCGAATCCCGCCTGTGACACAACTTATTCATTTCGAAAAAATTGTGTATAATTAATTGAGAAATTAACGATTGTAGATATCGCCATAAAAAGATTCCCCGATTGAAACGATGCCAATTTGTTCCATAGTTTATAATAAATATTCCGTAGTATATAATAAACTAAACTGCTACTAATCGCAATTTATGGAACCGCAATTGGTTTTTAACAAAAATGATGCTTTGATTATATGGGTTTTTTACTCTGTCTTTGTTTTATTTAAATTCTACGATTGAAATGTCAATTATGAAATCTTAAAAGGTTGTGCGAATTGTAAAAACCGTAATGCCACCAACACACGGTTTGGTAAAGGAAGTATAATCACATGCAACAAGCCTATTGTAAAAGTAACAATGAAAATACCGACACACTGTGTTAGTAACTACACCTTTTCAATATAACGGTCGTGTTGCCAAAAGGATTGTGTTAAGAGCCTTAGAGACCTAACCATGTAAATTTTATCTATTTGCAACGCATTCGGAACATTTTAAAAACCGTCGTGAAGTATTCCAGAAAGCGACATTTTACGCTTGTAATATTCTGCTCACGACCTGATATTGCCGATTGCTGGCACGTGGCCTTGTTGATTAGGTACAATGTGAAAGTGAACAGTTTGACCCTCAAGGAAAGTTACCAATCTCTACAATCTCTGCTTTAATCAGAATTAAAAATTAAAACTTATCGACAAGACGTCGGTACGAATTGCGAAATGCGAATTGTTAAAACGGGCCTCCTCTCACCTAAACTCGTCCCTTTCACCCAAAACGTCCTGTATTAAAGCGTTTTAATAAGATAAAAAATATTTTAATTATTTAACGACGCGATAGTCGAGTGATCGGCTTGATAGACTCTTCGCTTACATACAGAATGTCCTTTTTAGATGGCCCGGTTGTATTTCTCTTGAACCAATGACGCTATCAAAAAAACAAAGTCACGAAGTTGCCGGACGAGATGAGAGCGATACGGTTTAAAATTGTAAGTCCGGAGTTCATCGGAAAAATGTACTCTTCGGTCCATTTTGAATGGAATACTGAATGTAACGAATCGGTACCATCATAATATTTATTTACTTCCACGAATTAACATTTGATCTCATGATGCGAATTTGATAAATAATGACAGAACGTAAACAATAAAGACAATTAATATTTACCTTAATGAAAAAACAAATTATTGGAATTACCAACGAAACAAACGAAATGCGTTTTGTCAAAATTTTTGCACATCTTTGTCATTTTTTGACCAATTTTTCTCCATAAAAAGTTAAAAATTAGGCTAAAAAACATGAAAGTCCTATTTTTTTATATATAGCGTCATTGGGCCAAGAGAAATTCAGCCTGTCCTCCTAAATAGGACACTGTCGACCTGCGGTCGTGGGTTCGATTCCCACTGTCACCGCGGGTAATTTTTCAGCTTTTTCAGCAGCAATTCTCCCTCCCAAAAAAACGAATGCGCATCGCCTATGAGATATGACGTTCCTTGGCTAAAATGCAAAGTTCGTAAGGCATATTTTTTAATAAAGACCATTTGTTAAATAAGAAGGAAAGTAAGGTTTAAACGGTCTTTGTAGAAAACTACAAACAGAAACGACCATAAGGTTGAATGTATTAACTTCCCCTGGACAGAACATTGTCCTTGGCTAACAGAAAAAACATGTTTAGATCAGCATATTCTTTAATCGACGAAATGAAATGTAAGGCTGCAACTTAAAGCGAACTTGAAAAAAAATCATATAATTCAGTTCTTACGCTGTTAGTCAAGTCATATCATTACCTCTCAAGTCCGTGTCTGATGAGATAAACGAACTTGATAACAAAGCTTTGTTTCATTTGCAAAAATCGTTTTTTGTGAATTCAAAGTTGAGAGTTGTACATATGTGAGACGTGCTAAAATGCACATGAACCAACTTATCGTCAGTCAATACTGTTTACTTTCTGAAAATTTATAGTTTATATAGTAGTTTTATCTTCATAGATGACGTGTTAATTTATTTTAAATGTTTCACTGATTAAGGAAAATAGCTTTGAAATAGCCGAACTATTTTATCTAAGAAAGCCATTGGTTTTATATATATATATATATATATATATATTGACACCACCCAAAAATCTCCAAATTTCGTATATTAATTACATCAGTTTTTGTTGAGTTGGATAAGTTAAAACGAATTGTATGTTCTATGTACCAAAAATTGACTGATGTAAGCAGATTTAGTGAAGATCAACTACATAAATAATTCACTAGTTTTCGTGGTCCGCTTGACCAAATAATATCTTTCAATTAATTAATCTGTATTTAAGGTATTGGTTGAAAAATGGCAAAAAGGAGGGAAAATTCAAAATGTGAGGTTGAAATGGGAAGTTGGTGTCCGAGTGGATGGAAGTCACTATAGCTCAAGTGGTTAGAGCAGCGGCGTATTTAGCCGAAGGCCGTGGGTTCGAATCCCGCTTGTGACATTGACTTTTTTTATCTCAACCAATATCTTAAGTACAGATTCATTACAGAAATAATCCTGTATGGTCTAAATAGGTGAAATAAAAGAACCACTTTTCTATTTATATATTAAAAATGTTTTATCCTTCTCTGTACTGATATGTACTATTCTGGCCACCTCTCTATCCACCTTGCAAGGAAACAACAATACACGGTTTAATGACCAATGTTGTATAAGAACTGTTTTTATTTTTATTTCGGTTACCTCCCTAAGTATATAAATCTATTTTCTTTTTTATAAATAGAGTTGTTTTTTTGAATTCATTCATCCATTCAAAAATATTTTAACATATAAAGGACCTGTAAATAGAAACTATTAATAGAAAATTTCTTCTTTAAATACGTGTAAGAAAGATAGTTTGAGAAAGTGAGAGAGACAGAATCAGACTATTTTTATAAACGAAAATTCGATTTTTCTTACAGATGTCTCTAAATTTTATCAAACATGATTAGTTCTTTCTAAAGTAATTCCTGCAATATATTTTTTTACTCCTATTATTTTAAGTCAAATGCAGCCATATATAGTAAGGCCATATATAGTAGATAATCATATCTAGGGTCCATATAGATAAAGTAGCATGCCAGTTGATATGATTGTGATGATGTATTGTGTTGGCAGCTATCATAACTTCGATCCACTCGGACACTAACCTCCCATCTCAACCGCACCTTTTGAATTTTCCCTCCTTTTCGCCATTTTTCAAATATCGTGTAATCTAATTGATTCTCGGCGACAAATGAAATGGCCATGGAGCGCTTTAGTGAAGTATACTTCATTTTATCTTATTAAATTCACTAACTTTCGTGGTCCGCTTGATCAATTAATATCTTTCAATTAATTAAGTTTTTAGTTGAGATAAAAAAGTCAGTGTCACGAGCATGAAAAATGGCAAAAAGGAGGGAAAACTCAAAAGGTGAGGTTGAGATGGGAAGTTAGTGTCCGAGTGGATCGGACTCAGGACAGCTCAAGTGGTAGAGCAGCGGCGTATCTAGCCGAAGATCGTGGGTTCGAATCCCGCTCGTGAGACTGACTTTTTTATCTCAACTAAAAACCTTAATTAATTGTAACTAGGTAGTCTTGTGTACATGGAAATTTATAGTTGTCTCGTTTTGCGTTTCTATTCAGTGCGAATTGATAGTGAATGCATTTATTAGTGTGAATGTGTTATGTTAGAGCGCCCATGGTGGAATATATATATACAACCTCTTTGACCCTCAATTAGATGAGTTACTCACAATATAAGTGGAAATGGAGGCTGAGACCCGTAAGTCATAAGTGCGATGTTGAACACCTGTATATTTATGTACATACGTTGAGCATATTTAATTCAGCAATCAATATAAATATATCACTAAATGATTTTTCGGTGAATTTTCGTTCGAACCATCTAGTTAGAAATTTTTTTTAAATTCATGAATTTCTTATGTAGTTTACTTTGGTTTACACTAAAATAAGCACGTTATAATTAGTATAGCAATACACATTAATGAAAAGTGGATTGATGATCAAAAAACAACAGATTTGACATAAAGATTTTTTTTGTCTTTGCGTGTTTTTTCACGTTTTTTATTACACCATTTGAAGCATTACGTCAATTCACGGTTGGCCTTTTTCATTGATAGTTCATCATTTTAAAACTGCCACTGGTAAAACCCCAGAAAGAACAATTAAAATATGATGTACTGTTTAAGCTTTAAATAATTTGTTTTCTGCTGAATTTTAACAAGTGTGATTGTATATAGAACTTAATATATATCTCTCTTTGTGTACCTTGTGGTTTGAGATTGAATGTATTTATTAGCGAGAATGTGTAATGTGACAGGGTCAATGGTAGAATATTGAGTTCCCCATCAACCCTAATATGGATTAAATATAGAGCCTTTGTAAATGTTGGAAAAATATCGCGTACTACCACCCCCACATGAGGGAATTGTACGTTAAAAGGAATGAATGTATTGAGAGTGAAAGTACATGTCTAAGTTTAAAAATTGGGGTATGAAATGATTGCTTATTTAAATTAGTAATCAGCATAATATTTTTTGCTTAAGCTTTGCAAAATAGTATGTCTATTTATTATTACTTAAGACAGTTATCGATATAAAGTTGAACATAATTAAATTGATCAAATGTGAAATAGGTTTTTTTTCTATTCTTTTATTAGCTTAAAATATAAATTGCTATCATTGTAAAATTTCATTGTTCCAAGTTGCTCTTTCAGTAAAGAAGACAGTTTTAAAATGATGAACTATCAATGAAAAAAGCTAACGGTGCATTGAAATAATGATTCAAATTGTGTAGTAAAAAAATTAGTTAATATTTAATTATGCCTACTATTTTTGAGTACAAAAGATAAATTAAAGAACTCATTGTGTTCGGCAATCATAAAAATTGATATCAACACATTTTTATTTTAGAATGCTTTTTTCTATTGTAATTAGTCTATTCTGTAAGCAAGGTTTGTTCAGCATTCTAAAACAAACGTAAAAAAATAACGTTTAGCTAATTTGATTTTCTTTAAACTTTGAAATAAATTGTGCTAATGGTAAGATTACTTTTACTTGCCAAACTTGTTACTTACTGTTAAAATGCAAGCCTTTGCAAATAAGGAAAAGTTGAATAGCCAACATTTGTTATCCTTATTTGTAATTGTTTATTGTCCATTTAAAAGAAATTTTACCTATCATCTTATAATGACTTGAAATCATTCAAGTAGCCTTAAATGAGCATAATCGTTCAAGTCAAACTTGTAAAATCATGCTGAATTATTTTTTAAGGGAGAAATCAATATTTTACCACTTACAATTTGCGTTATCAGTCATACTGTTTAACAGCAAATTATAAATTTTCCGCATGTCTCATTGAAGCCGATTCCTTGCCGAAACAAAACGTTGTCTCAACGGTCCATATCAAGCGGGAACGCATAATTATCAAAATCAAGGCTAGATTGAAAGTAACATTCTTAAAGATTTCCCGCTTCGTTTTATACTGTCAAGGCCTTATCTACGCAAACATAATATTTGTCTTCTCTTTTTTTTCCAGTGGCGTAAGACACACCTATGGGCAAGTGCCCTTTTCCTCGCAATCGTCTTAACATGCAGGGAAACCACGGGTAATTATATATTTATTTCTTTTGATAATTTATATCTTAATGTATGTAATATTATTTTAGAACAAATAATGATTTTAGTTCCTAGTGTCATTTTTTATTGGTAAATATTAGAGACCACAATATATTAGTTCTCTAAATATTCACATCCTGTTTTAAAAAAATACATAAGTGCCAATAGCTATAATTGACCTTATTGTGAGTTTTATTTACAGTAGGTAGATACCCAAAAACAAATGCGAAAAAAATACCATAAACTGATTATTTGGAGATCGTGAGATGCGGTCTGGTGTGACTAGTTTTTAGAAAAACATTTTCTTTGTCGTGCCAACATTTCGATCTTTATTGAGATCATCTTCAAGGCTCAAAGAGTTTGTTTTCTGCGTAATTGTGCCATGGCATTTTCGAATAATCATCGAATAACGGCCACTAATCGACACACAAAATACCATAAACGTTTAATTTTGACAGAAACACCCTTTAGAATACAATAATGACCTAGGTCAACGAACCTAACAGACTGGTGAGAGCAGATGTCTAAGTCACCTCATCATTTATTGAATTTTAGTAGGCTTATTTTCGGTTGCCAAAACAGATTTTGATAGTTTCAAAACTTAAAATGGATGCAATATTACAGGGAGACTGTTTATGAAAATTTTGGGCTATAATAATTCATTTTATTTAGTTTGATTTAGTAAGTTCTGGAAAATTGGAAGTAACATTGATACAACAATTCGTGTTATTAATATTCCTTACTCTACTAAAAGAAAAGTACTCACAAAAATACAGAGACTTGCATGCATCTGCATAACGAGAGCAATGAGAACATGTCCCACAGTTAGCATGGAAAATAGGACTAATCCCCTTACACCTTATGGTAATGATGACAGCACAGAAAACCATTATTAGTATTATCAAAGAGAATCCTCCAACAGGAATAAAACTAAAATGGAGAGATAGCAACAAAATAATGAAAGACCATCCGATACTCATGGCTCCAAGAGACGACATGAACAGGATGTTAGAATTTAATCTAAACGTCCAAATAAATCTAGCTACCAAAAAAGAATGGGAACGAGAGAGAAACACCTCTGGATGTAGATGTAGATGTAATTTTTCCAGGGTATGGTATACTGCGCCCTTTAAGAGCTGTTGTATCCCCCCTTCTCTGCCTAAAGCACATCGGTGAGTCCTATTTCATCAAGAAACTTGATTAATAGGCCCGGTTTCAGTGGTTGAAGCTCTTCTATGGTCACATTATACATCCCAAAACATTTCCTCCTGCGGGCTAATGTAGCTCCGCAGTTTGTTAGTAAATTTATTAGTGTCTCATCTGCCTCCTTGCAGAATCTACATGTGCCATCTTGGATTGTTCCAATTTTCTTTAAGTGTCCGTTTAGTCTGCAGTGTCCTGTTAGGATTCGCAGTATGTTCCTGCTTCCTTTGACACATACTGTGATTTCTTTCTTCACCTTGGTTAGAAGCTTCTTGGATTGTTTATGTCCAATGAGTGATTTTCTTCTATTGTTCCTTCATTTTCTTTTTGTACTTCTGTCTGAGATATTCGTTAATAGTGTAGATTGCTATGCCACAGAAGGGTTCGGGTCCTATCAGTGGTGTGGCAGCCCCTTTCCTTGCAAGAGTGTCCGCTTTCTCGAGAAACACCTCCTTTAAGAATGGCACCATCCTTTGGTGCACAGATGGCTCTAGAACACAAGAAGGTACAGGGGCAGGAGTATTCGGTCCTGGAACCAAATACTCAGAACCCATGGGAAAATACACCAGTATCTTCCAAGCAGAGATTCACGCAATCGAGAGATGTACTCAACTCAACCTGAATAAAGGGTAGAAAAATAAGAACATAACTATCATGTCAGACAGCCAAACAGCCATCAAAGCACTAAGCTCAAATATTATTTCCAGGATGGTGCAGAACTGCACAACCAAATTAAACATTATAATTATAAAATTAAGAATTATTACGCGTGCACAACAAATTGCGATGGATTTGTAATTACACTGTTAACAGCCTCCTGCTTAACTAAAGTTAGAAGAAAATAAAACAATCAAATTATCATGAATGTAATTTATTTAAATGACAAAACCACTACACTTATTTACTTTTTTCTATGAAAGAGAAATTGGTACAGGTTTGGACAGTAGCCTTGCCCAATAACGACCTTGAACGTAAGTTAAGGCCAGAAGTACTTTCAGATATGAAAATCTAATTTGATCTCTTAAATTTGGACATTAAGTCGTTTTAACCATAATATAATAATACTGAAAGAATCTTAACGATGTAAACCCCCCAAAAAAGTCTAATAAAATAGGGGTCCAATTACTTGAAAATGGGACAATTTAATTTTGTTTTAAACCAATGGTCGTTATGTATTTAATGAAGCAATTTATTATTCAATTCGAATTTGTTACTCTACACATGATAACTATCGAATGCGGTCATAAATAGGACGGACGAAGTAGCCGGAAACCCGAAGAAAGGTACAAGGAACGCATTACGTCATATAAAGACAACGACCTACGATCCAACACGCAACATATTACTGTCGGAATTTCCATGGACCTATAATAACAGATCTCATGATAATTTCCCCATGATACACAGAAAGGAGGAAAAACAGAAAGATTTCAAATTTTTAATTGTTCACGAAACATCATTAAAACCGATAAATGTCCCGGTATAAATAATATTTATTAAATTTAATGACGAAAAATTTCGACCTGTTTCTAATTGACTATTACTACAAGGACACAGAAAATGAAAACGTAATCCCAACCTCTTCCTCATCCCATTTGACTTTCACCAGGACCAGAAAAGATGAGTGTTTGACGAAATGTCAAAATGAGTATAAAGCAACTGAATTGACGGTTCAAGAGCTGGGGCGAACAAGTTTTTGGCCAATTTGTAACACCCCAGTGATATTTATAAATACGCAGGTCTGACTGTTTCCTCATTCAAATTAATTTTACGCCAGGGACTCAAGAGACGTAACATGGACATTCACTCAACGTAGAGAATTCTAAAGCCCCTGTAATCCATAAATTGACAAGAACGCTACCATAAGAATGGACTGTAGTGATCAGATTTAAACTGCTCAAAAATGAATAGGGATATTTGTAGTTTATCCTTATTCTATACAACAACTACAACTCAACACTAACACCATCCACTATTACTAATAATACTACTACATTAAGTCTATCAAATACAAACAAACCAGCATACATTTCCATGCCATTTATTCAAGGCCTATTACATAAATTAAACACATTTCTCTCGTCCGATAACTTCAAAATAGTTTTCAAAAATTATAAAACAATCCTAACATTTTTTTCCAAAATTAAAGATCCAACACCAATAATATACCAAAATGTCTCTTCTATACCGACTTCCTACCCCACCCCTTCAAAATCCAACGTATATAAACATAAAACAGCAAAATCTCACTGGCACTCTCATCACGACACACAAGAATGGCACAATTACACAGAAGACAAACCCTTTGACTGAGTAGAATACTTTGATTGAATATAAAAAATATATTTTGCATTGTATAAATTCACTTTTCCACATTCTGAATGTATTTGTTAGATGTAAACAATGTTTGTAAATCCCAGGCCCTGAAGATGATCTCAATAAAGATCGAAACGTTGGAACGATAAAGAAAATATTTTTCTGAAACCTATCATACAAGACCGCATCTCACAATTTCTGAATACTTAATCTATTAATTTAATTAAATTAACCAATATATTCTTGTTAGTTGGATAAAACAAATAGAAAAAAAACAAACAAATGTTAATCCTCATTTTTAATAACGGGTTTACTTAAGAATAGTAAACATGATTTTGTAAGCAAACACCTTTTCTCGTCCGTTCTCCGTTTTAATCCAGATGTATTTTCTTTAACCATGGAAAGACATCATATGAACCAGAAATTCGTAATATTATTGTGAGAATGAGTCATCGACGTCACCGACAAGTGGATCGCACAGGCAGTTGAGGTGGTCTCTGTGGGAGTACGGGCTCCCGGGCATTACCCCGATTCCGAGTGACTGGAAGTGCCAATAGGAGGCCTGGTAGTAGATCTCAGCACGTAAGGCCTTTTTCAGAGGAGTCGGTTTGGTTGTTGAACTATGTTGCCCGGTTGACTTTCAACTAGTTTACTGCCGTGTGAAGACTCTTTCTTTGCTGGTTTCTAGGCAACTTGTGGAATCAACCACTCTTCACAATGGGAATTCTGTACGATGTTAGAACCCGATGTTTTTGTGCTTGCTTTCATGCAAAAGAAGAAACAAAAAAGGAAGAAACCCAGTAAAACGAAGTGTGGGTTTATTCGTTTTATAAAATTGAGAAACGGGCGTTCAAATACTGTTGTGCTACTTCTCTCCAAGCTTTGCTTCTTTTAATTTTATCACTTTATTCCTCACACCTCATGTCCCACATCAATAAACTGCTCCACATTGAAACTAGCAATTGCAACATTGCAACTCTTTCCATGGTGAACTCAGTTGACTCAACTAGGCGACTGGTGAAAAGAACGAATGCGGAGCAGTGTATTTTGAAGTCAACCAGTGGGGACGAGAACGTGAGCGGACTTGTGCCTGCTGGCCACCCGCCTGTGCGGTCGAGAAGGACAGAAATATTGTCGTTGCTGCAACACAGAACCCATTCCATAATGCCCGCCAGATGCTAAATGAAGTACATGATGTTTGGCAAGGCCTTTATCAACACAAACGATTTTAGACGACCTGCAGCAACAGCCCGCTACCAACAACTCAAGAGTATATGGTGCAGCGATCGCCTAGAAGGGAACACCAATTTGAATGATGTTATGTTTACGGATGTGTCCCGTTTCTGCCCGTATAGTGATAGCAGGCGCCGAAGAATCTACAGGGAAGAGAGGATGCGTACAATCCCCCTGTTCGTGCTCCTTTTAATGCAGTTTCGAAGTGGATGTGTGATGGTCTGTGCTGGGGTTTATACTGGACTTCGATAAAGAAATTATCGAGGAATACATCCCTCATACTAGGGATCTCATTTCTCTATCATTGCCAGGAATTTTCGATTTCTGGATGACAATGCAAGAATTTATAGAGGCAGAGTTGATCATCAATGTTTAGAAAACCTGGGAATTTCCCATCAACCCCTTCCTCCATTTTTTTCTAAACCTCAGTTTCATAAAACACATGTGGGATGCGTTGCAGAGAATTTTTCAATCACCATCCGCAGCCTGTTGGCTTGCAACAACTGAGTACAGCGTTGCAACATCTATGGGATGAAATTCCTTATTAAATTAGTGACAACCTTAGTTACAGTATGCCTAACAGGTACATATAGATTTTAGCTAACAAAGGACATTATACACATTATTAATTGTTTAAAAAAATATTGGGGGCAATAAACAAAATTATGGAAGTAAAACCATTTAGTTTGTTACTTTTCAAAATCCCTTAATTAAATTTTCCTTCAGTAAAAAACATAATAATTTCAAATAAATTTTAATACAATTTATAATTTTAAAAAATTAAATAAAAATGCTAGGGAAATTAAATACAACAAAATTGGCACTATCCATTTTTGAGCAGTTTAAAATAATGGTTGAATACTCCTACTCGTTTAAATTTTTTTAAGTGTTTTAAAAGTTTTTTGTTTGACTCTGTGTTGGATTTGGTTCGACCAAGGATGAGTTGAAGATGATTTATGAAATGCACATGATTTATAGATTCGAATTAGGCAGTTCAAACTTTTGCAGGGAAGTGTTTCTACTAGTGGTGTTGACTACCCATATTTACACACGAGAGGCAGTGGAAATGACGTGTTATTTTTATTTTGTATTTTTATTTATTTACGGATTTTTAATCCTTTAACATACAACTTATTGAAACCAATATAAAATGTAAAATAAGCCAAGAACAAAAAATATATAAACTTTTTGAAAAACAACATAACTGTGCAAAGTACAAAACAAATTACAGGCTTATAAGCAAAATTTAAAATATAAATATACTTCTCAGATAGATTAACATCGTAAAATAAAATATTTCTTTTTTAGGAACATAATGTTAATAACAGTTTTCTTTTAAAAGCTAATCTAGATAAACTAAAAATATCAATATCTAACATATTAAGGCATCTTAGAAATCTAGGAATAGATGATCTAGGAAAAGGTTTAATTTATTTTATAAAATTTACCATGAAATAAATTAAACGATCTGATATTTTTGTGGAACGGTAAAAGAAATAAAAGTTACTAGTTCAGAACTTTCTATATGACCGTGTAAAATATCATATATCATAATTAAATTAGAAATTATTCTACGCTTCTCGCAAGTTATTAGACCAAGTTCTGACATTAAGTGCTTGTAGTCAATCTCATCAGTAGGAATAGATTTTTTATATGCTATAAATCTTAAAAATCTATGTTGGACACATTCAATTATATTAATATATTTTAAATATAAAGAGGACCAAACTGGGGAACAAAATTCAAGATGCGGTCTAACTAAGGATGTATATAAATGTACAAGAGCTGGTATGTTAGAAAAAGACTGCGAATTTCTGATCACAAATCACAGCATTTTCAAGGCTCTACCTCTGATCTGAATAATGTGTTCATGAAAACAGTGTTGGGTGAATTGCTGAATGTGATACTAGAACATTTCTAGTAATTTAAAAATAGAAGATTTTTCTCGTGCCATGAGTTGAGATGAGTGAGAGACGTCTGTAAAGATTCAGCATCAAGTGTATTTTTAACAGAACGAAACAAACAACTTTACATCATCTGCCAATAGCAAAACTCTAACATCCTCTGTAAATACTTTAAGAACGCCATTTTAAAATATTAAAAAAAGTAATGGTTCAATATGGGAACTTTGTGGGACCCCGGAGAAAACAGTAAAAGGGGAAGATTTATGATTACCAATTTTGACAATTAATCTTCTGTTAGATAAATAATTGACAGTCTATTGAACAAAAGGACCATAGATACCAAAAGCCTCCAATTTGCCTAGCAATATCCTATGGCAAACGTAATCAAACGTGTTTTTTTTATTTTTGATTAACTATAGGTTGTAATTAAATTTAAAATTATTTTATTATTTCTGTTTTTACGGAAAATCAATTAAATAAAAGAGCAGAAGAAGGATAGCCAAATTCCAACAATTAAATCTTTAAAGAATGTGCCTATTGGTTTTTCGCCAATTAAAATTTATATTATGAAACTCAAATGTTCCAATATCTGTAAGTACGTTTCAAAAAATTAATCAAAACAGTATAATTAATGCTATTGAGTATAGAGCAGATATCAGAACAAGTTATGCTAGGTTTTAAATATAATCATATTGGTATTACCATTTTCATATTACTAGTATCATCGGGTATCGGGGAAGAAGACGAATAGTTTCACATTAAAATTCATTGCTCGATAAGCAGGTTATCATAATATGATATTTTATTATAATGCTGTGAAATTCATTTTTTCCTTTACATTGGAACAAGTCTAATATGAGCTAACATAAATTAAAATGCTTAATATTTCTGTAAACGTATATAAGTCAAGAATTAAATGGACTCCAAATAAAAATTACTTTTTAAAAAGAATTTTATTGTAAGAGCTACAACTGTTCAGACGGGGCTTACAGCAGAGAGTGATTAAAATTACAATAATAAACTTGTAGGAAGGGAAGGGGTTTTAGATTAGTTATCAGTAGACATAGTGTCAGCAGTGTCGGATTACTGTTTCCTTTCCTGTAACTAAGGACAGATTTATTGGTACATATTCTAGTGATTTTACAATACCACTTTGATTATTTCCTATTATTATTGAATTATTATGTATATTCTAGTATGAAAATATTATTTTCTCAGCGAAAAGTTGGACAGCTTCTTGGTCTTGGCCAGAGGAACTACCCCAAGATATCTACGACAACCGCCTCAGCGACGAGGCGATCGTTGACATGCTGTATACCAGGCCGAGCAGGTCTCCGCCGGATCACCCCACCTTTCAGGAAAGGCTCAACTACCGTAAAGAGCTCGACAACTACGAAAACACCCTCAACGACTACGGACCGAAGAGCCAGGAGTACAGGGACTACAGGGACTACAGTGAGTACAACGACTACGAGGACTTCGACCCTAAGAGGACCAAAGCGCTAAGCACAACCTACATGACTGTCTCCCAAAACGCCAACGGTCCTCGAGTCACATCATACGCGCACAGGATCATACATAAACAATAATATTTCGTTCATGTTTTGTTTTAAACAATTAGCAGGGTATTGACATCGATTTTACACTAAGAAAAGTGCGATTCAAAAATTGTTTAAATTATCAAGAATTGGTAAAAAAACTACGTCAATAATCGCAGTTTATTTATTCTGGTAAGTCTAAAGAGCCTAATAAATTTAAATGATGAAGAATAAAAATTTTTAATTGTATACAAATTTAAGTTTATACAATTTAAAATATTTTTGGCAAAATTATCAAATCGGATTCAGTTATTTTGATGATAATTATGGCTATTCAGTACTCTGTTAGTTATACCTTAAAATTAAACAAACAACGAAAATGAACAAAACGTTTTCCATTTTTTCATATTATTTATTTATTTATGAGACTAATTATTTTAATTATGTTTGTTTTGTTGTACTAATTAACATTTAACAGCCTGAGCAAGTATTTTGAAAAAAAATTTTAACAATTTTTTGAACTTCTGAAAAAGTAGTTGAACGAAATGTGTAGCATAATCTTTCTGCTTAGCCGCTTTTCAAGGTTTAACGAGTACAAAAATGTAACCGGTCTTAGTTCAATGTCTTGTATAATTTTATCAAGACCAATGCGGAATCGCATGTTATGTTTAAAATATGCCTACTTTGTGATAAGAATTTTGCATTTTATTGTGCAATAGACTCTGTAAGACTTTCTAAAGTCGTAAGCCAAACCTTTTATATTTTACATTATTGTATGGTTTTGTAATAAACTGAGAAAAATTAATGGAGATTTTATTGCCTTTAATATGGCCGATGTAGCCAACCTACCATTAATCAACTTAATTAAAGCACAGCGTTCAATAGAGAATTCATGCCGACAGGTAAGTGGGCCCAATCAAAGAACTATAAACATGATTGCACCTTACACCTCCCAATCATTCAAATTGCCATAATCTTGCCTTAACCAATAAATCCTGTACTACAGTTTCCTACAGTTTGATCTGATTATTGGCCTTGATTTATCTTGGTTCAACAGTTTTTACATCGAAAGCATTGAAGACAATGTAAGAATAAGCAATGAGAAAATTTCTGATTTTAACTTCCTCAACCGTCAAGTCATTCAGTCTAATATACACAACGCCATTAAAGTGAAAGTCGTTCGTAAGTGCTTAAGCATAACCTTTACGTAGTGATTATTTTTCGTGAGTGTCAAAATCAGTATTTTCAGTCAGTGAATATTTTGAAAATAGTTGGTATCCGAGTGGATCGAAGTCACGATAGCTTAAGTGGTAGAGAAGCCGCGTATTTAGCCGAAGGTCATGGGTTCGAACCCGCTCGTGACATCTCAACCAATACCTTACATAAATATTAATTAATTCAAAAAAAGTTATTTGGTCAATTGGACCACGAAGTAATGGGTTTTGAAAATATTTTGATATCAAACGCCATTGGCACTAATTTAATGGCATAATTACCCTCTTATAACTGTTGTAAAAGTTTATAACAGATTATTCAGATATCGTGAGATGCGGTCTGGTGTGATGTAGGTTTCAGAAAAAACATTTTCTTTATCGTGCCAACGTTTCGATCTTTATTGAGATCATCTTCAGGACCTGGGATTTACAAACACGTTAATAACAGAGTAAAAAATTCAAGATGTCAACAGCTTAGTTTTCCTTAATCATAGTAAAATATTACGTTCAGTCCTGCACAGTGGTTGACCTATAGTTTCATTCTCTATAGTCTCTCCATACTGTATAATTGAACGAATATTTAATTAAGAAATCTAATCATTGTTGATCATGACCAATGAAAAACAAATGTCCTAACCTCATTCAAAGAAAAATAATTCATCAGATTTAGACATTTAAACAAACTAAATTTTCAAGAAACATTGACAAAATAGGAAATTAAATTATTTTATTTGAAACTAGCGTGGTTTTTATTTTTATTATTTTTTTGAAAATTGATTGATTTAATTTATATAAGCTCAAATCTTCACATAATATATTCTTTTCTATTTACAATATTATTATTATAATTACGAAAATAATATTACGAGTATTCAATATTTCCTCGATGATTCTTTCACACCACACGTATTCTACAATAAATCCGTTCACATTCAAAACACAAAAAAGAAACAAAACGAGTTAACTACCTAGTACCACCATACGATACCATACCATAGTACGTACAATAAAATGGCACTGTTAAAAATCAGAACAGAGGACACAAAGGCTTACTTACGCACACAAGCACAATTCTCATATCGGGTGTTATTCCTACCCGTTCTCTATATGGAGCCAAGGTGATGACCCTATAGGGAAGTGGGACACATTGAGCAAACTTCTCTGATGCCGGACACTTAGGCTGGCTCTGGCCAGAAAATGTGTTCGAGTTTCAACCTCGTATTGATTATTATTAGTACGGTGAGTATATTTCTTCTTTGATTCAGATCCGCCGAGGGACACCACGTTCTTGATACGTGAGAGCTTCTCTGCCGATTCGACCTATGGATTTTGCCATTTCCTTTTTCACGACGCGGCCATTCCGTAATCCTCCAGAACAGTGTGTCCCGGGAATCGGTACTAGAAAAAAAATCTGCTTTCTATGGTGAAAATGACTTGTTCAAGTTGAATAAATATGACAAGTAACTAATAGTTCTGCTCCAGTTATCAACCTCGTTCATCGAAAGATATTTTGACCCAACTTGTTAATTGAAATTTAGCATTTACAATTTTTAATAATTGTTAAATAATATATCGGATGTAACCTGAGACAATAATATATAAAATGACTGAAAATATCAACCTATTTTTTCTTTTTTCATGACATCACTTTTATTTTGATTTCACAACTGCTGATTCCTTTAGCCTCTAAGCTGTGAGTGATTGTCACCATAACAATAGACTTATAATAATCTATATAGGAAAGGGATTATTCAATTGTCAAAGAGTGATAGAGTGACATTTAATGCCCGCAGTTCGGCAGATTGCTTTTTTAAAGGGCAATGATGACGAATGGAGAGTCTCAAAGGTATTTTGCTGAAACTATCCTATCGTCCTCGTTTACGTCCCATTAGGAAAATGCTCTTAAAGGGCACCAGCATACAAGCTGTACCAGTTCTTATCACTGATGTCACGCGCTGAAAAACAGCAATTGGAAATTATAATAATTAGTAGACAACCCTCCGAAAACCTGAATCAAAGAACACAGAGCGTTTGAATCTAATAAAAAAAACGGTTAACACACATCCACCAATTTTTGGGCCAAAACAAAATTTCATCTATGAGTGATATAAAACGAAAAACGTCAATTTTCGGTAGTATAAAGGGATTTTTAATGTAAAATTCTTTTTGAGTACAGCAGCCTGCTGTCACTCATTGGTTCAATTCCATTAGAAAATATGTAAGGGCAATGTTTGATGTTAGATACTAGGGTTATTCGCGATGTTTGTAAGATGTTAACTCGTGTTAACGCGAATAGAGAAATGTTCAGTAAGATCATGAATGCCCCCTTCTTTTCTTAGCATGTTAAACGTTAATTTTTCCGCAATGCTGCGAATGGCTCTTGCTTGAATCAAAAATAAAGCTATAACAATCCTTGAAGGCTTGTTGCTGTTTGTTTTGGTTTCTTTTGTGTTAAATTGTTAACAGAAGTTAATAAAAATGGAAAATGATCAACTGTTTCATTCAAAATGCTACCATGCATTCGAAAAGTACTAACAAATGACTCGTTTCAATTCGTGCCGACATAGGTCTAATAACCTAATACCTAACTTTGACGTCTTACAGCCTACAACTTTATAGGATAGGGGATGTATCTTTTATGAATGAGAGTATCAGGGCAGGCCAGAAATTAACAAAAGAAATGTATTGGTCTGATTTAATTAATGCTTATTTAAGAATAAAAATACATGTAAACAACAAAACAGCTGTTAAATTCATGGCTACCATGTTGGTTACCTATGCCCTAACGGATAGCAATGTGACTACATTTTCGACCTAACATCTAACATTGACCCTGGCCTGTTAGATCGAGCAATGTTAACTAGCTGATTCTTATAAGTATACGTCATTATTTTTCTCGATCTAACAGGACCCAACAGAGTTAACAGGGTCAACACAAAGATCGTGAATATCCCTACTGTTTTCCCTCCCGGCTGACTAGGGCCATTGCCAGCCGATCCATCCCTTCTGAATTATTTGCTTTTGTTCTCATTCGATATTGCTTTTATAATTACATTTACACATTCGTCGTATTACAGACAATGACCTAATGAAAGTTGGGTGCTACTCAGCCTATGCAAAACATACTAATGACTTACCCCTAGCGGTTACACTTTGGATGCCAGCCGGGTGTAGTTAATCTCGACGTCCTCCCATCATTCACGCCATAAATTCTTTCATTCAACAAAATATAACCTTTCAAACCATATCTACAGTTAGAGTTAGTAAGCCACCATTCACACCTGAAAATTTGCTTCGACAGTACATATACTAAAATTGGAACGATACCTCAGCAAAAGAAGCATTTCTGATTATTCCGTCTATTGCACTGCAGAAGTGAATGGTATGACTAGAAATACACAAAAGCACTGTTTGGAAAATGTGCGACAAGAGTAATCCCGGAAGAGAAATGCAAATATTTTGAAATCTCTTGAAAGGAATTTTGTTACAATAGATAAAATGGACAGAAAAAACATACGGTTCCTTTGTTCATAGATGAAAAAGTTAATGAACGCAATGACACTTAAACCCTTCTCAAATAATCACTGAATTAAATAAACAAAGATAACTACCATAGCTATTAACGCTGAAAAGAAAACTAACGACAAACGGAGCAAAGGGAAACATTACTTCCAACTGAAACGGAATTTAATGGGTGGAGGAAACAACATAAGACTTACCAGAAAAGGGAATAAATAACGAACAATCGCGTGGAACTAGGGTTTATAGTCCATAGAATTTTTTTTTAAATACCAGTGCTTTGGAAACTAACAAATCAATAAACCCCTACTTAATATGGTTCACAAACTTAGTCATAAAAAATAAATGACTAAAAAATTAAAACTACTCATCACGCAATACAGCCAAATATAACGCGCAAAAGAAGAAGGATCACATTAGAAATTAATCATAAAGAAAATTACTTAACCTGGAGGTGTGGATTATGTATGAAAGAATTGGGTGAGATATGTAAAAAGAGTAATTGAGGATATATAGAACAAAAAAAAACCACAAAAGTGATACCACTTTTTTTTCTTATTATTCGGAGATCGTGAGATGCGGTCTGGTGTGACGTAGGTTTTAGAAAAACATTTTCTTTATCCTGCCAACGTTTCGATCTATATTGAGATCATCTTCAGGGCTCGAAGTGTTTGTTTTCCGTATAGATATGTCATTCATACAAGGGCACTCTCAACAAGATGATCTCAATAAAAATCGAAACTTTCGCGCGATAAAAAAATGTTTTCCTAAAACCTACGTCACACCAGACCACATCTCACGATCTCCGAATAATCATTGACTAACGGTCACTAAACACCACACTTTTTTTCTTATCATGAAGAAGAGGTTCACAAAAATACTGGAAGGTATTTCTTAAGAAACATACTGGTGAAAAGTATAAGTATTATATATAAGAAAGAGGTAGGAGTCTCCTTTGTTCGTACATCTGGTTTTCTGAGCGAAGGGCCTTTTTTTATGTAAATTTATTATTAATTTATTTCATAACGTATTATTTTAAAGCAGATAATTTAAGTTTTAAAAATTTGGTTTCGTTCATATATTCAAATTTGTAAAACGAAATATTTATTTGTTATTAGCTTTATTTTTAAGAATGAAAGTGAAAGTGTCTAGTCGTCGATAGTTCTTTCCCAGAGGCAACTTTGCTTGGAAGGACGGGCCGAGGTCCTTGATCTTGATTGCTAACATGAGCGAAGTAGGTGATCCCTACCGCACGCCAAGTTCAAAATAAAAATGAAAGTGCTGACTATTGTTCTATATTTATTTATTTATTTTTATTTATATGCAGAAGCAGTTTTAGGTAAATGTAGATAGTGTAAATCATAAATGTCAAAATAGTTATGGTAGTCCCGTACACAGTGAACTGCAGCTTACACGCTTAATAGTTACTCAGCTATAATTATGCAATCTTATCTGTCATTATCTTCTCTGTGACAATAATGCGCAAGAAGATGTATTGTAGTATCACTTTTTGTGATTTTGCTCACTTCTTTCAAACCTGGAGGTATCATGTAAAGTAAGTCAATTCCAGAGGTGAAATTCTGTAAGAGCTCACTGATCTAAAATCTCCTTCAACACTAATACTTTTTGTTCCGCACGCCTGGAGAATGAGATATGAGTTGGTTTTGGATATGTAATGAATGTCAATACTAGGATCTTAATTTATGTTGTGTCTGTTATACTATTCATTTTTTAAGACGTAACATGTTCCTTTTAAGTCTTACTATTTTTCCCTATTTCATTTCTGTTGTCATTCATACTTCTACTTTATATTAGTTAATTATTTATGTTTTGTTGCAAATGATATGTATCTTGTTATATATGAATAAAATATATCCATAATTGCAAGCTTTATTATGCAATTAACACAGCAGACGGTTCCCAGCCATGCTTAACGTTAGTATATTATTTTATTATAGCACCTGAATTTGTTGGGTGTATAAATATGATTTCTATTATTGTAGGAATGTCTACCCTGCCGTTTTAAAACGTTTCCTCATTGGATAAAATTATTTGCATCGCTGAACATACGTGTGTCACATACAAACACTCGCATTTTTCCGTGGTACAATTTTTGCCGGATGATATGTTGTAGCTAGTTGTAGCTTAAAACGCATTTTGTACATTATTTCAAAGAATTTCCTGGGGTATATTAAATTTATAATGGGTTTATCCGGTATGACAGACTGAAATTTGGTACAGTAGCGACCTTTCGTTAGTTTAAATTTATCTTATCACTTTTCCAACCTCTTGTTGTTTCATATGGGTATCGTGTCGCATGCTGAGGAAGAGGAGTTTCCCCTTCTTTTTGAGTGATTTGTAAACCTCTTACCTTGGTTCATTCCTGGCACGTTTGCCCAGTGTTTGAGATTTGTTTGTCAAGCCATTTCTCATGTCCCAACCACACACTCCGATGCACCTAGTTGTGGTTGGGCCCATGGGAGAGAGGGGTGCTCCTTTTTTGTCTAGTTGGTCAGCCTGTTCATTATATGCCTTATATGCCTTCATGTCCGGGAATCGTATATTGTGGTAGTTGGGGAAGCACTATGATAGCCGTTAGGACGCTAACATTAGCAAATATAACCGCTCTCAGTTGGTCGTTGCCTGTATAAATATTTCAGTGTTTCGTGAATAGCCAGGCTTTCTGCTGCATAAATTAAAGCTATATTGCAGAACTTGTTTTTTTGTCTCATTTCCTGGTTCTCGCATAGCCCTAACTAATCCTTTCTCCAATTTTGACTTTCCATATAACTGAAATTTATACTTCCCTATTTTAAAGTAGCATTTTATTACTTCCATATTCTGGTACCAAAACTGTATTCCAGAAGCCTTTTAACCAAAACTGGCTATTTCATATTTATTTATGTGTCAATAGTCCCGGCATATTTGGTAGTATTGAAGATTGTCTTCACACTGTAATAGCGAGAATTCGAGACGGTTAACACAACCAAATCCTGATGTCTGTCATCTATCATACCCTGTATTAGGTACTTTCCTGTTGAGAGTCCTCTTCTCATGTTTAAAGGGGAATATTTGCTCTAATCTGCGAAACATTTGGGTTGATCTTTAAATTCGTTTTGGCTGCGTCCCCATAGAAGATGAACCGTAGACGATGTAGTCCATTACTATGTGGATGAGAGATTTATCATCGGGGTGGGGCATTCTTTATTCCCGAGACAGGTCTTTAGACATTTGCGATTTTTCACATTTTGCCACTGCATTCCTCTGTGGGGATTCAATAACATTTTCAGTCTATTACTTATCCCTAAAAACTAAATACATTAAGTACGGAATGATAATGAACTTATACATCGTTATAATATACATCTGTTTTATTATATTTTTTTTTTGCTATGATCAACCATCCGCCATTATTCTAAATCAGTATGCGTTTTTTAGAATATTATTTATGACATTGATAGTTTATTCAGCTATCCTTTTAATATTTTCATATATTATTAGTTATTAGTGCGAGCATAATGGTATTACAAATTCTAAAAATATTTAAAAAATATTATTTTCCAGTCATATATATTGCCAATCACCGTGATTTTGATTATTTGTTTTATATTTTACATTGATTGTATTATTTACTCCAATTTGTTCAATCATTTTTAAATTTATATAAACAAAAATATTTATAATTGGTTTGTTCAGTATACACACTGTCATGTACATTGGTCAAGAAAATGGGGTTTAGCGGTTTCGCCGTTTGACTAGATTTGTGTTCCTTTCTTCGTAACGGGTTCGGGCTGTTGGGGTTTACTGATTTGCGTTGGGCACAATTAGATGGGTGTACCATATCACGATGCGAACGTCACAGGTCACAGGACCGTTGTTTTGCGACATTCGCTCGCCCCTGGACACTTCCATCCTTGGGTAAGGACGTTTCTCTGAAAACACAAAGTTTATATCATTGTGGATTTTAAAACAAAACCGCGTATTAAAGGCGTAGTAATTATGAAGTCGGTTCACTAAAGTATTAGTTAGTTAAAGTGTTAGTTCAGAGATATGGATGATGAGAGGAAGAGAGAGAGAGAGATTGAATGAGAAATACAAACAAAAAGATAGAGATATAAAGGTAATTGGAGACAGGGAGATATTGAGAGAGATCCCCTTTTTTACTGGCCTTAAAAATAATCCATAATAACACGTTTATGAAATTACTATGTCACAACTGTACACAAAATCCCTGAATTGTAACAGTAGAACTCCTTCAACCTGATGATGTGCTATAAGCTCGAAATCCGGATCATAAAAACAACTAACTGTGAGTAGGAACTATCTTTTTAAAAGGATTGAACACCGCACACCATTCATCATTTCTAATAAGATAAGAATGTCAGAGAATTAGGAAGGATTATTATATTGAAAGAATATAACTTGACGATTTAGAAAATGATTGAATCAGGGCGTAATAAGAGAATAAGTACACAAACAAATTAATAATTAAGCGAGGCAAGAGAAGTGAGTGAAGAGATGACTGTGAGACGTCAATTTGACAAGGAATTAGTGATTAATTCATGATAGGTTTATGAGTGAATTTGGTCATTTCTGAATGAATAAATATGTGAGTGTGACACGGTGAAAGGGTGAAATGAAGGAGAAGTAAGCGTTTGCATTGTGAGTGAATAAAAAATTGGCATTGGGTTGATGCAAAATATATTTCGGTTTTCGTTTTTGGTCCACTTTTAATACCAATTGTGTAAACAAAACTAGCCCATTATGCTAAGGGAAAACATCATTTTAAAGACTTTTTATCTAGCTTTCTTTCTCTTACAATCCTTTTAGTAAAAACAGTTAATTTTAAGTTCAGTGCCTTCAAACAAAATGATGCCTAAGAGCGATTTTCGGCAAATTTATTTCTATGAATTTACTTGGGCAAACTGCAGCGCAAACCGCTCGAAGCATTTGGGGCAAGGAATCATAAATGAATTTACAGTGCAGCATTGGTTTCAAAATTCCGTAACGGAGATTATGACTTTACGAGCAAAGAAGGTGATGGCCGTCCTTCTGATGTTGACAACGACCAGTTAAAGCCTATAGTTGATGCTTACTCCACAAAAACTACTCGGGAAATCTGGAACCTATTGGGAAAACATAGAGGCTCGCTAAGTGGGTTCCTCATGAGCTGAACGACCGCCAGAAGGATCGCAGGTATGAAATCTGTTCAATGCTTTTAAATGCTTACGGAACAAAAATAATCCATTTCACAGTCGTATAGTAAAAAAATGAATATCGTACGACTATAGAAAGAGTTTAGACCGTGTCTGGATAAGGGTGAAAACCAGGGTACTTCCCAAAGCCAAGCTTACATTAAAAAAATTATAGTCATTCTCTGGCGTCATCTGCAGGACTGATTCATTGCAACTTCCTCAATCCGTTGAAACAATCACTGCTAAAAATAGTGTAATGAAATTAATGAGATGGATGGAAAACTGCGACATTTATGGCCAGCATTAATCAATCGGAAGGGGCCAGCCTATGGACGTCATGAGTTGGGTTTCGAGGCTTTACCACATCCACCATACTCACTGGATCTTTCCACAACAGATTATCATTTTTTTAAACATCTCAACAACTTTTTGTGCAAGAAAAGGTACAGAAGCTAGAATGACACTGAAAACGCATTTCGGGTGTTTGTCAATTCCAGAGGTACTGGGTCTACTCTTCTGGGATGAATTGGTTGCACGTTGGCAAAAATGTATAGATGTAATGGAAGTTATTTCGATTAAATATATTGTTTGAATTTAAATTGTAGTTTGCTTTTAATGAACATCAAAAACCTGCATTATTTTTGCACCAAACCAATACACAGGGAATTAATTATGATTGAACTGGAATGAAAGATGTATTGAATTTATGTGCGATTAAAGAAACAATCGATTCCTTAATAATGAATGGGTAATGATTGACATTCTAATTATTGAGCTGTTATTGATTGTTTATAAAATGATATGTACAAGTGATTGAGACTCTGAGTCAGCAACTGAACACTGAGTAAAGAAGCTAACGAACTACTAGAGTTAAAAATGAATAAGAGAGAGCGGTGAACAATTGCGGACATGAGTGAATGAATTAGTTAATGAATAGAGTAAAGTTTAATAATAAATGAAAGAAGTCTGAGTGATTGAGTAAATTAGTAAGTAAACTGTCTCTCTCACTCTCTCTCTCTCTCTCTCTCTCTCTCTCTCTCTCTCTCTCTCTCTCTCTCAGTCTCTCTTTCTTAGTTACACACATCCTGACATATCAAATGATTCTATATTTATGTAGTAATATTTTTATTATTGAATTATCGGCGATAATTAATGGAGAAAATTCAGATTTTGTAGTACCTGCCCAAACAAGGATACCACATGCTATCAAATATTGAGCTAGTACAAAATAAACAGCCCTCCTTAAATCTAGCTGAAGAACATGTTTTGTATAAAATATTTTTGTAAATCTCTCTCTCCTCTCTTTCTCACTCTCTCTCCCACTCTCTCTCTCTCTCTCTCTCTCTCTCTCTCTTTCTTTCCCTCCCAGTCTCTCTTTCTCACCCTGACATATAAAATGAATACGCATCAGAACACACACACACACACAAAACATTTCTAGTATTTATAACCAAGACTTCTAATTGTTTATGTATGTATTTTACTAATCACAGGATGTATGTATATTACGAAATTGGCCGGAAAGAAGTTCCGATGAAAATCATGAGCCGGTAGACTTTTAAAAGCAAACCACAAATTACACATCAGCTCGGAACGTCATTTAATTCGGCTGGTGAGCAAGGTGGCAATCATATTTTCATGCTCGCTAACAGCCACTAATTCGCAACTTGTTGCCTCCACGATGAACCTCATCCCGCGAGCAGGAACACTTCCGTTCTTTACGGATAAATAGACACGATAATTTCTAATTATGATACACGAGAAAAAAAATACGTGAAAAATAAATACGTTCGAAGAAAACGTAATTGGAGAACTGATTATAAATTATAGCGCTGTGGAATACTCGATACTTTATACTCGAATGGCCACCCAGGCTTGAAAATTGCAATTATAGATTGTAAAAAAAAACAGTCTGTTATTACATTAAAAGCTTTTTGTTACACCGGGAATCAGCAATTTGGGGTACACCGGAAATTAAACAAAAGGGAAATAAAAGCGAATTGTTGATGAAATCAAATTGCCACTCGTTTCCACCCGCAAGCAATCAGCTTTGTTATTGGCGGCTGTTTTTATTTATTGAAGCAATGAAAACTAACTTCTGTGTGGACTGAAAGAACCGAAAATAGCGTTGTTTTTATTTTACCACAAAAGATAATATTCAATGTTTTTATAACTGACATCTTCATACTCCAAGACATTGCTTGCTTAATAGTGTACTGGTCGACCGAGAAATAATTTATACTTTTTTTTATTCTATCAGATGTACTGTGTGTTGTTGAACAATATAATGTTGCATAAAATTTTCTTTTCTAACAGAACGTTTTCGACATCATAGGAATCCTCTTCATTGTTAATTACACTTGTATATCCTATAAAAATCTTTATGTTTAGATTGTTTTCTTGTATTAAAACATATAATATTAGTAAAATTAACAGTACATACCAGTGCACTTCCCAAAAATGTGTATCCTGTTTATCTCTCTAAGCTACCAATCTTATAAATTATGACCTCATTATTTTTTATTATATTTTCCAGTTGTTTTATATTATATTTTTATAATATTACTAAGTTGTGCACTATTTTTTTCTTTATCTTTTTGCAAATTAACTTTAATATTATAGATATATATATTTTTTCTAACAATTTTGATCTGGTCTTTTTTTCTTTTGATGTTGATTGGGATTCGGGTTGTGGTCTTCAAACCTACAATGTTATTATATCAACGCCCAAGCTTTCGACAAGTTTTATTGCCTTCTTCAGGGGATCTACAAAGACATAGGGACATAATCATTTAGACAGTTATAAATTGTATAAATAGTTATAAAATATCAGTTTTTTGTTACTTACAGATACAAAGTCAAATCGTAAACACATTGCACATTCCACGATATGTATACAAACAAACTATATACATATATAATAAATAAATAAAAACCTATTCTTAACAGCCTCTTACATATATAGGCATTTTTTAAAACCAGTAACAATTACTTAATAAATAATATTCTTTTGGTACATAAATATCACAGGCGTTTGACTAGAAAATTATGTTTATCACGTTATCAGGTGGGAAGTTCCCCACACTATCACCTAATGATAACAATCATTTCCCACAATTTTTAAAAACAAGATCTTAATTTCCAATACATTGGTAATTCTATGTTATCACAGCCTGTTATAATATATAAATAAATAAATAGATAAATAAATAAATAAATATGTACGCAAGTATTGTTACGATCTTTTGGGAGAGACCTTATCTTTTTCTAGGATCTTTTTTTTTTCTTTTATAAATAATGTTCACACTTTTAAAATTTATGTCCGGTTGTTGCTATATTTATTTGTTAGAAAATTATGAGAGACCTGTATAGTTATTAATTCATTTATGCTATTATGATGTTGATATAATCTATATTATAACGTTTTTCCTATATATGTCTTTTTCCTTTTGCATGTGAGCAATACAACATCACAATTTTATATTTTATCTTTAATTTTATATAAAGGTGATGGACAATTTTATTTTTCATATACTGATATATCATTAAATTATTATCTATTGATTTTTCTTTTTTAATTATTGTTAATATTTTTCTGTTATAAACATAAATCATACCAGCATAATTTTTTTTATTCACAATATATTTACCTTTGTAATTATTTTTCTTTAAATTAGTTCGTTAATTTAATGTTTTGAATTAATTAAATATTTTTTTAAAGCCTGTAATATAAAATGGGAATACATAAAAAAATTCAATTTTTTATGCAATCATTTTTATAGCAGTTTTTGGGTTAATTATTTGATGTAAATGTTTATTACATTATTGTTTACTTTATTGTTATGAAATCTAATTCTAATCTTTAAAATTTTATTTTCGAAATTACATACTGCGTTATTTTTTTGTCTTATTGGACGTGAAGAATAAAAATTTAATATTCTATTGGTTGTATTTGGTTTTTTTATACCAATCTATTGTGAACAAACGTTGTAACCTCTCAACGTAAAGGATTCCGTTTTCTTAAGGTGAGTCTCTTGAAGAGCAATGTTAAAAGGAGTATGGTCCACCATGATCCTCTTCAAAAAGCAATAATTATTCTTCAGTCCTCTCACATTCCATTGGATGATTGATTCCATATTAATCTAAAATTTCAACCTTCTACCTAACAGGAGTCAGCTAAACTGACTACTTAAGATTTTCTACAACTATTTTCCTTGGCCTCCCCTTTTTCCAGCCCCTCTTATTTTTGGGGGGCGTCGTAATTTTGGGGGGATTTTTTGGGGACAAAGGTGCTTGATGTCTCCATTAATCGGAGAAGCAGAATGAGGGAGAGGAGAGTTGAGTGGTGAAAGGGAAGGGGGAGGTAGGATGGGGACAAAAACATTGACAGGGGGATCCATAAGGGAACATTGGACCATGGTTTCAACCATTTTTGGTTTCGACTCTTTTAGGCAAGATGACATATTTTTGATTTCGTTCAGTGTGTTGTTCTCTGACTCCGTCTGACAACCTATTTCTTTCGTGCCCATTTTTACATTTTCGGCAAAGGTAATCCCTTTTTGAATAAGGCCAGAGCCTATTAGGGACTTTGCCTGATTGAACGTGATTTTATTTTTCATTTTCAGCTCCAAAATTTCAGTTTCACGTTTATATTTTGGGCAATGACGCGCCAAAGTGTTATGTGGGCCTTGACAATTCATGCACACTGGAGACTGACAAGGAACAGCCTTTTCGTGCCTTTCCAGCCCACATCCACACATAAAAACCTTCTTCTTACACGAAGAAATTGTATGTCCGAAATCTAGACATTTAAAACATCGAAGGGGAGCAGGAATAAATGGCCTTACGGCTATCTTCATATAGGCAACATGCAATTCTTTCGGAGGACACGGGGTATTGAAAGTTACAACCCATGAAAAAGATATCCTACCATCTTTTCTTTTTAATCGATGAAGGTTTGTAACATTAGAACCTTTTAATTCTTCAAGAAGTTCTTCATCGGGACACTCTTTCAAGTCCCAGCAAGAAATTACACCTTTTGAGGTGTTCAATTTAACATTTCTTTCGACCTTTACCGGTATATTTTCTATACTTTTAATTTTCAATATTTTATCCCCTTGTTCCTCATTGAACGCTTCAATATAAATTAAACCGTCACGGCCTTTTTTGACGTTTACTACTTTCCCTACTTCTCTATTTATTACTCTACATATCTTAATTGGCGATAGTGAGTGAAGGCCGCCATTATCTTTCCTATCCAATCGACAAATGATAAAATGTCTTGCCCCAGACGTACAAACAACAGGAGAGGGAGTCCTATTTAGAGGAGGTAATCGATTTCGAAAACCTTCTCGGCCCCACTGGGCCGAGAGGGCCTTTGAAATGATTTTGGGAAATTTTGAAAAATTGAAAAACAGATGGCGTTTAAATAAAAAGAGAAAAACTAAATAAATAAATCTTGCCCAACCCTGAAACCAGGTTTCTAGAAAGATTCAGGCCCCACACTTCCCAACACTTCCCAATAGGGAATGCGAGCTACAAACTAGCACCTAGCAGACTTGTCTAATCGTCCAAAAAAACTTATCCAGTTGAACTCACCTCACCAAAAAACACTTCAAAAAACGCTCGGCTGACAAAGGGACGTCCTAGTTTCCACAACACACCACTGTCATACACTTATTAAACCAATATACCTCAAAACTTCGGTTTTTTCCCGGAGCGGAAATTCTTGTTTGTTACACGTTTTATAGTCAGGTGATCTCTCTCGTTATTTCTTATTATTTTTATATCTAGAAATGGAATATAATTTTCTTGTTCTTTTACCCTTGCAAACTTTATTAAATTATGCGCTTCGCAAAATACTTGTAAAACCTATCCTGTAACATCTTTACTGTATCGTCAACATATTTTTAAAATTTAAAATTTCTTTAATATATTGTTAATTAATTCATTAATAAAAATTGAAGCTAATATTGGTTATAAACATCCACCCATTGGAAGTCCTACTATTTGTTTATATGTACGTTTGCTTTTTGTTATTTCTTATAATTTTTAAATATAGAAATAAAATTAATATATAAATGATATAATATATAATGATAAACCCATGAGATATTTGGGATGCAGAAATTACTAACAGGTAATATTAGGAATGTATTGAATTTTTGAAGATAGCTCAAATTTTCTTTTTTGTTTTCACTTTTGATTAAATCTGCGAGTAGAAATATTATTTACAAAAGTTAACGTACATACTTATCCCACCTTCATTATTTCTATTACTGGAATTTTATTTCTGTAGACGGATTTTTTTTAGTTTATGCAAAAAAGGTAAAGTAATTTTTAGCAAGAAACAAATTTGATAGTCATGTTTTGAACCCCAAAAATTTGTAATTAGAAATTTTTGGGGAAAATTATTTTTCAAATTGTTGGAATTTTATTTCTTTAAATATTGTTTTTAATACAATGATGGTATAATTTTTGAAAGCCATGAATTTACACTGTTGGGCTTACCGAATTGTGGTCCTTAGCCCCTTTTAGGGTATATCTTTTTATTGCGATGAAAATTCTTATTCGAGGTTTTTAACGGGGAGTTATAACTAATCCAAATTAATTTTTCATCAAAAATGTTTTTGGTTTACTATGTGACCTATTTATATCTTGCCTCATGAAATACGATCTTACATTTTGTTCTACGTAAAAGAACTGGTCGACTGATGTATCATAATTTGAAAAGACATGCAATACAACGCAAGAAACTCCATATAAAAAGAAAATTAAATTACTTCATTTTTTTTCTCGGTTCCTAATTTGTAAGAATGCTCAGACACGAGACTAATATTATCACCAAAAAAAAGTTTCATTAAAATATGTGATCCCACGTCCATAGCTTCTAGTTGGTAGGCTTGATAACTCGGTCCGTTTGTTTTCCCTAGGGATTTGCAATCGGATTAGTTTCGGTATTAAGTCGAAAAACATGATTCCTCCAAGACGAAATGAGCCCACCAAAAGTCAAGCCGCGAGATAAGCCTGACGGCTTTTTTTATAAAATACCAAACCACTGATCGGTTCAAGAAACGCGAAATTGTACTGCATGTTGTAATTTACAATAGGGTTTCTTTCTCTTAGACCTCAGAAGGACACGGTTTGAACGATTTCAATCTAAACCTAGACCTTTTTTTATTATATTGTTTGCCCTATAAAGATCCGATTTGAAATTCAGAAAATATCCCGGCAGAACAAAGGAAGTAAAAGTGGCCTTTTCAACAAGTGTACGGGCAAGTGTAAAAGCAAAAACCTTCATTTTCAGAAGCGGCGTAAGCCACGGCCGTAACAATGGAGTAAATGGTCCTTCATACATTTTTCAGAGCGAGAAAGGGCGGCCCCAGCGCAGAACGAATCGTACAAAACGGTCCGCGATGCAATTATGTCACTGGTGACAAGGCAATGAAGATATTTGCAGAGATTGTTGACTAACGCTTATTCTCTTTTTCTTTTCACATCACGCTTTTGATTTTGTTCCTCCAAGGTAGATTTGAAACGGAAAATCAACTGAGTGAACTAATTATTATGACAAATGTTTGTTCAAAAACTTCTAATCCGACATAAGAAGGGTATATAATTTGGGTTATTTGATTCATTGATTATAATTTGCATGAAATAATGCAATCAGATTTAATTATGATTTTCCTACCTTGTGAGCTGAACTATACGAAGAAGATATAAGAACATCTTCTGATATGGGTAGACCAGTTGTTCTGCTTTAACCAGCCATCGTTTTTATTGATTTTTAGACGCAAGTATGCGGTTTTTTTAAGTTTTTAATCTACAGCCTAACTCAATGAGCAATAATATGAGAATGATGTAGCGATTATATTTGGGGCATCAAGTTTATGCATGTGTGTTCCACACTTAGGTTTTTAAGGAATTCTGTCGTTAAACAAACGGAAAAGCCTTCCCTAGAATATCATATTTTTCTGAAAATCGACGGTTTGTAGCAATTATTATTCAAAGGTTGAAAAATCCCAACTCCGTGGTAATATTTTATTTAGTTTTCTATTACATGGACGTCGGGCTTACGGCCCATCATCAGGACCTAAACATGGAAAACCTCATGGTACAATTGCCATCCGAAGATACATACATAAGTAATTTACAATTTTTTATAAAAATAATTATACCTGGACAATGCCATAGATACATATACATATATTTCCATCCCATTTTGGGGGGGATGTCGTCAAAATGGTTTTAAAACTGTAATAATAAGAATAATTTTATTTTAGTCACCTCATGGGTACAACACATGAAAATGAGATTCTTTTTCCCTCACTTAACTAAAATAAAATTATTGTTATTATTACAGTTCTATAACGACATCCCCCTCAAAATTTGAGGAAAATATATATGTATCTTTGGCATAGTCCAGGTATATTTATTTGTATAGAAAATTGTAAATTATTTATGTGTGTTTTCGGATGCCAATTGTACCATGTTTAGGTTCTGACGATGGGCCGTAAGCCCGAACGCCCTATAATAGACAAAATTAAATAACATATTTCAACCACGGAGAACTTGGGATTCTTCAACCTTTGGATAAGACTTTAGAATAAAAAAAAGTTTGCCAGGCTTTGACGAAGAACACTACAGTGTCGGAATTGAAACGAATCTAAATTCCCTGTCGCAAGGGCGGATACGATATTTTCGGATTTTTGTCCATCCGTGTGTGACTAACGAATCAGCATCATCCACCGGAAAATTCGATTTCAGAAAGTTTGCTCATAGTCCTTCAACCGGGCGTGAAGGCATTTCTTGATAACAAGGCCTGACTTTTATACTGTAAAAAATATATCAATTCGCTGTTTTATTTTAGAGAAACGATTGTTTTCAGCACAAGAAAACATGAATTGCGTAGTGTCTTGTCGTTTTTCATCTTCGCCGCCCCGAGTCGACGGACAATTTTAGGCCGCTTTTTAACTGAAAGAAGGCGGAATCTGGGCCGTGGGAGCAATCCAATTGTTACGGCCTCTTAGATAAAACAAGTAGGTGAAAACAAAGAGACAAAAAAATTGTAGCATGTTGCATGTAGATTATTGATTAAAAAGAAACACGTTTTCAATACAACGGATAAAATAAAAAATATACATATAAAAAATATCTTAAACAACATAGCAGTTTGGTGCTGAGCGTTTTCAAATATGTACATGCGAGAAATATCTCTTTTCGCATGATAAAAGCATACTTGTTACCGCTCAAGTGCGTCAATTTTTCATAGCAAATTGTGTCACACGGTAGTTTTTCGTTAAGTAAAACGATTCAAATCAATACTTACTATACACATGGATACCTGCAATGAAGGACACCTCTGTTTACGTGACACCTCTGTTTATAGACCATTTACAATCATCAGCTAGGAAGATTCATTTTCTATGTATTTAAACAACGTAGGGGACACTCTAAATAATGGGCAAGAATAAGGAAGGAATAAAAAGGCTTATAAGTCACTTGTCTTGCAAGTCTCAGTGCTATAAGGCACTCTTTTTTCATATAAATTTCTTATCATTTAAATTCGAGGTTTTAGATCTGGGTGATCCAATCTGTCTACATTATGATTTTCCTACCTTATCTCTCTTGAGAGCTGATTTTTACTTCTGATTTACATAGGACAGACTTCACAGTTAACCCTCGAATGCTAACCTGGAGTAAGTTTTACCCCTCGGCGCTTTTTGTTGGATGTACCTTTTGAAGTATAAAAAATGCGACTTCTTCATTTTTTCTATCTTAACCTCCAGTAGTGCCAGCTTAGTGTTCTCCAAATTAAATAAATTTTAAATCTACGTTTGATAGTTTCTATTGGACGGTATCATTTGCTTGGAATAAATTTTACTCCACAGTACTAAAAGCAGATGTTAAACTGTGTGTTCAAATTCAATGGCACTCATGATGACATGTGAATAATATTTATTTACTTAATAGTAGAAGCAAACAGAGAAAGGTGTAATGTTTATTCATTAGTGTTATCCCTTACATAAGATCTATAAAAAATTTATTAGGACCACTAACAAAGAAAGTGCAATTCCCAGCGACCAACACCAACCCAAGTGACCACAAAATGGAGTATTCTTTTTTCCCCATCTTCGTAGCACTATGGCAATTATAGCAATACACTATTAGAAGAGAGGAAATTTCAAACGTTCCTCAAAACTGAGATTTTTTTAATATGTTCTATGTGCCATCGCCAATAACCCTAATAATGTTCTAAGTGCCAAACCTCTTTAAAAGTGGTTTGTTGCGTTCGTCATAGATGGCACTGGTCTAAGTATGAGACTTACGATTTTTCCAAAGGTTCTATGTGCCAGGACGTATCAGCCAGTTGGAGAATTAGAAGTTGGATCTTGCATTTGACGTCTAGTGAATTCGTATGACATTTTCGGCAGAAAGAAACTGGCATGGGCAGATAATTGTGCAGGCTAAAATAAAAACCGCACCCTTATTTTTTTAATGCCGTTTTTGGTACAACTCGGACATTTTGCAGAAATTCAGAAATTTATTATAAGCAGTCATAGCTTTTTATCATGTGATCGAGACTTCGGCATTATTTAAAAGAGGAAAAAGGTTTCCAATTGTTTCACTCCGACAGATTTACAAAATGTTGTGGCATCAGCTAAAGTTAAAGGGGAACCGTTCTCCGAAGTTAAGAGGGAACATTGGTATTTTCTAGACTTAAAACACGCCTGTGACTATATAAAAAGTAAATTTTCCAATTACAAAGGCTACTATGATAAAATTTTCCAATGATGATCCAGGTTTTATCCATCAACATCCAATGCCACAGACTTGTGCAAACGCCAAAAAAATAAAAAAATAAGGGGCCTAAACCTGATGATATTAAAACAGTTTGTATCATTGATTCAGAAGCCATTCCTGTCGGATGACAAGATAAAAGATTTTTCTGCCATGTTGGATGTTTTGCCAGAAACTACTAAAACCTACTATCAAAACATTCGAAACAATTAAAATTTTAATTTATCTTTATCCGTTAATTTCATCTATTAAATTATTTAGGTTTACCAAGTTCTATGTACATATATAGTTTTCATTAAAAGTTTCTTCAATTTCTTATTTTTTTGCATATTAAGGAGTTTGGTTTTGTTTTTCATTGCACTAGCTGCAAAAGAATATACTTCTACATTACCAATAAAATGCATTTCAATAAAGTTTTTGATTTACGACTTGTCTTACGCAGTTTTATTGCTTTCCTGAAAAAAATGACAGAAGGCATTTAGAACAATTGGAATTTCAACTCTTCATTTATCACATGATCGTTAGCTTAACTAATTAATTGAGATAATTCAAACATTTGAACAGTGAACATTTTTTACTTACTTTATATAGTAATTTAACGTAAATGTTCACTTTCTAAATATGTTTGTTAAAATTGAATTAGTTCTATTTTTTTAAATTATTTTTAAAAAATTTATTGTCTTTTAAGTCATTACTTGTTACTATTTATTGTGCTTTGTGTTTTTAGAAAGAAACTTATATTTACAGTTTCATAGTTTAGTACCTATTAAGGTTTTATTTTATATAACATTTCTGGTTCCGAGATAAAATTGATTGAATGTTTTTGGCTAACAGAGTGTGTTAAAGAAAACAAAAGATTTTCTTTATGTGTTAAGGATGGAATTTATGGGAGTTTCGCAAGTTCAAAAATTCATTTGATTGGAATTCCATTGAAATACATTTGAAATATTTTGAACAGAATCAAAAAATAGTTTCAGGAAAATGTATTTTGCCTAAACTCCGATAAAATAAACATCCTTACGCTAAGTCTAAGGGACATCTCAGACCTCTCAACAAATCCTGATCTGGTCAGCCTATAAGACGTTAAAATAGACCCCAAACGTAATGAGAATGAGTTATTTTGATTCAAATGAATGTGATTTCTTTGGAAGGGATGAGTGTAACACCTTTCGAAGCACGTGAAAAAGTTCACGCCTTCAAAAGAACAATCCAATTTTGGGTTGAATCCGTTGAGAAGAAAGAGGTGGAGTCTTTTGTAGCACTACTTCCCAACAGCTCGAGATACAACGCTGCAAGACCGAGAATGGGTGTTCAAACCGTTTTCAGTTTCGACAAAGACAGCCAGTCTTCAAGTGCATGCAAGTGTATGGTAGATATTACTTTACTCCATTTTGAAATCTATTATAATAATAATAGTAGAGAACAAAAAATCTCGTTGAAAAAGCAAAACGTTTTCTTCTTCCATTTGTCACAACTGTCTTAACCGAATCAGGATTTTCTGTCTATACAGCCACCAAAACTGAATACCGAAGCTGTCTAGATGCTGAGCCGGACAACCGTCTCCAGCTATCAAAAATTAAACCCAACATATCCAGATTGTACAGGCTAAAACAACCGCACTCTTCCCATTAATTCATTAATCGTTAATGTTCAATTTATTAATTTTGAAATTGGCTCGGGCTTTACATACCTATTGATTCCGTTTTTTGATTTTTATGTTCCGGATTTCGTAAATAAAGTGAAGTACGCCAATCTAATGATTGTTTTCATATTGATATCCCTATCCATCACCTAATTAGGAATGGACTGGCTAACTTATAAAAGTTTACTAAATATAAATATACGTTACTGCATACACTATAATAAATAATTTTATAATTTTAAATACTTGAAAGCAACGGTCTGCCCTGGATTTTGTTCTGTGAAAGGGATCCGCTGCTAAAAAGTTTGCGATGCCCTGGTTTAAGGTGTTGACTCTTGGGAAGGTCATCCCATTGGCCGGTCCCTCCATGACTACTGTTGCCTCTATTAAAGATACAACAGTAACGTATCTTTACAAATCTTAAAATCAAATTTATTTTTATTCAGCTGCCTAGTATCGATATCAAGACAACTAGTGAAAAATAGCTGTTTTCATGCCAAAACGCCCATATGTTTTAATATGGGGAGAAGCTCCATCAACAGGAAGGTTTTTGCTGCCTAAGAAAATCCAGTCAATATAATTGCAATCCTAAAACATAAAAACAACTGCTGGCAAGATTTTATTGTTTAAAAATTTCGAAATCTATATAATTTATATTTTTTAATGTGTCTATTTTAAATTTATATTTTTAAATGTATCTTATGTGGCTGCACGTCACATACGTCTTATGTATCTTATCTTAACTGTATGCATATGTTGTAAATTACCTAGTATATTTGGTACCTACAGCAGCCTGAATGTCGCAAATAATATCAAAAATAAACGAAATATTATATGTAGTCATAATTTAAATGAATAGTTTTTAAGATAGTTAATTGTTTTTTAGCTTGTTACTTTTTAATATTTTTAGTGCTCCTACTTTTACAATGGACATTAAAATTGATATTTCAGATTTTAGTTCTTATTAAGGTAATTTTCATTTTGAAAATAGTGCAATTTATTGAAACAAAAGCTTATAATGCCAAGATTTTATTGTTTGTAATATTATTTTATTTCAATATTGTGAAAAATGTAATTATAAATGTTATTTATTAAATATTTATTAGGTGTCGTACAATGATTTTTGCCCTGAATCAGCAATTTAATAAAATGAACAGCGGTTGACACACGGGCACCTGCTTTTGGGCCAAAGCCCCCTATGCAGAAAAAGGTTGCACGATGTGTCCCACATACTGGAAACATGTCATACGTTGGCTCCCTACAGGGAGCGTGTAGGCATGCCATCCAATCTGAAAATGGTACTCGAGCACGGCAGCGGGTTTCTGGGTCTCCTGTTCCGCTTTTTAGGGGAAATTGGGTTTTTTTATTGTATATAATATGTCTTATGTGTTGTGTGTCTATATGTTTCGTCTGAGTGCATGTATTTATTAGCGTGAATGGCGAGGGGTGAGGGTGAAATATAACGTCATCATCGTCCCTCGAACTTTGAGAGCGTATGAGTGTCTGTTCGGGGTCGATGACGGAATATTTATAAAAGTACTCCATCGACCCCAACCCAGATTAGTTTGAGTATAGGTCGGTGGAGGCATATCAAGTACTCCACCGACCAAACGTAATGAGTGTACTGTATGGATGTATTGTTGTGTATTATGTGTATGAATGTATTTATTTGTATGAATGTAGTGTTTGGAAGGGTAAATACAATACAGACTTCGTTGGGGCTGAAATGACCTAGATGTCGGAAGTCCCAGTCAAAAAAAAAAAAATAAATAAATAAAATAAAATTAACAATTTATTTGTGTGTGTGTGTGTGTGTGTGTTTGTGTATTTATTATAGTGGGAGAGGTCTGATGTGCTATATCACAAATTAACAAATTAATTTTAATTATAATAACTGTAATATCAAATTTTGTTTTTAACTGGTTGAATATGTTATTTGATAGTATTCATCAGTACTGGACAAAAAAAATAGTTTTTATCAAAGTTAATTTATTACCCAATCAAATTAAGGTAACGTTTTTCACCTTGGTGTAATCCACCATTAGTACTGGTTAATAATTTAGGTATTTTGGCATTCCCCGTAAAAGCTGGCAAACTCCACTTTTACACATAATTCACTTTCCATTCTCCTCATTCACTAATCTCCTGAGGAATCCATCATCCTGGGCGCTTTGAATACAAATCACAAACACAAATGCGGTCTTTTAAAGTTCCGTCGTCTAACTACTGTGGCACCCAAATATTGAGACGACTAACAACCCAAGTTTCTGTAAATAGGAAACTACTCTTCAAGGGCTTCTAAATACTCTCTTGTGTTGCATTCTGTAGAATATTTACATAAGATTGAAACATTTCCGACTTTTTAATAAGTAATTTTTACTTTAGTAACATATTTTTTATACATATTTTAATTATATATGCACAAAATTTGAAATTAAGTCTTTTTACATTTTCAAAACTTAATTAAAAATGAAAATAAACTTCTGGAATAAAAAGTCATAATCAAAAAATATTAATGATAAATTACTTTATACCGCATTAGACTAAACAATTTCCTGGGCCAATGCAATGCAAAAATTGTATTATAAAGAACAGATTGTTTAGAGGTCAGATGCGGTCTGGTGTGTTGTGCAACTCACTAACGCACTCAATAATTATTAATTGACGGTCACTAAATATTACACATTATGAAAGATTTCGAAGATGTTAAAATCTTTATAATTTTGACAACTTAAATTATACCTTACCAGCTAGATTTGTAAAATTAGTCGATGCTAATACGAAATTGTCCAGGCTAGTTAACAGGTTCACCTACTTTTTATGATGCTGAAATGAACTGTCCCTGAAATAAAGAAATACGATTTAGAAATAAAATGATAAATGTGAAATTACGAAAAAGAAAAAGGTGTCATTAGTTTCAGACCTTTTCCCCTTCTTCCTAAATTCAAAAATTACAAAAAAGGAATAATCTGTCTATTTCTATAAGTGAGAATTGTTCTAATTCAGCACATTTATTATATTAAATTAAAATTAATATAAGTAATTACGTTTCAAAACCATGTTAACGCTGTATAGGCCAAAATAATGAATAGATTCACCATTTTTCGTGGTCCGTTTGACACGCTTAGTGTCTAGAGGTCACGATAGCTCAAGTGGTAGAGTAGCGGCGTATCAAGCCGAAGGTCGTGGGTTCGAATCCCGCTCGTGAAACTGACTTTTTATCTCAACCTAAAACCTTAATTAATCGAATAATGAATAGAGTTTTTTTTATATTAAGGCATAAATCGCATGATAAATTTTCCATTAGTTGAAGAAAGATTTCTAAATGAATGTTGATCTGTTTTATTCCAAAGTCCGGCTGTAAAGTAGAAAGTGCAAGATATCGTAATTGTGGGCATATTGCTAAATTTTACAACACTCCTTGTATTTTAAACGATATTTTTCATAGAAAATCCTGTAATCATCGGTGAGTCGACTTTTATCTGAGCTATAACCGTAATTTCATCAATTGGGCAATACAAGTTGATGTATATAGTTTGCTTCATTGTCAAGGTTACTTACTAGTATGTAATATTGGCTGAACCAAATGTCAATAACCGCATTTATACCTTTGCTTATTAGGTTTGATTTAAATGAAGCTATAATATTACGATAGTTATCCCTGATTAATCGACAATGTATGATATTTGATACAAAGCGTATTTTCATTTTATTTAAAATTTGTCTGTTCCGCATTCTTCATGAGAGTTTGCTCTTTGACAATTTTAAAATTTAAAATTTATCTTCTTTAATTGTTAATGTTTTAAATAATGTATAGCAATTGTGTTGGGATGAATGAAACCTAATGCTACATTACATACATTGTTATAATGCACGGAAGTGTTTACTTTAGGAACAATAAATTTGAATATTACATTTTTTCTTGTAGTATACATGAAGTCCATAATAGGGAAATATAAATACAAGACATGAATACATTAAAAATAATTGTTTCATTTTTAACACTTTAATATTAATATTGCCTTGTGTTGAACCTTCTATATTTATTTAGTAATATTTTTATTAATTAATGGAGAAAATTTAGATTTTGTAGTACCTGCCCAAACTAGGATCCCATATGCTATCTAATATCGAGCTAGTACAAGATAAACAGCCCTGATTCATTCTAGCTGAAGAACATGTTTTAAAACTTAAAATGTATAAAATAATTTTGTAAACTTTTTACTAAAGCATCAATACGAATAGAAAAATTTCCTCTTAAATTTAGTTTAAATTCTCACTCTCCCTCTCGCTCTCTCTCTCTTTCTCACTCTCTCTCCACCTCTCTCTCTCTCTCTCTCTCTCTCTCTCTCTCTCTCTCTCTCTCTCTCTCTTTTTCTCTTTCTCTCTCTCTTTTTCGCTCTCTGAAATGAAGAAAAAAGAAAAATGATACAATAAAAGTTTGTAAGTACGTCTACTTTTTCAACCCTAATAATAATCTAGGAATAATCCTTTGGTATCTACATGTAAGAAGTAGTTTCGCTATTAACAACAACGCTTTACTGTAACTTTAATGTATATATAATGTAAAAACTTTTGTTTTCATTTAATATTTATTTGTCTGATATAATGTTGCCTATTTTTATCGTATAGGTTTTTAAAAACCGATCAACAGGAAAAAAAGTTTCTGGCAATGTCGATTTCCTCAACATTTCCCAACATCGGAATGAAACAATAGTAAAAGTTCATTAAAATGAAAAAGGAAAATACAAATAGATCTCATGTATGAATTTCGAAACATCGTCCCCACATGTGCTACCGATGCGTCATATCAGTCACGTACTTTGGGTAACGGTTTGAAAAATGAGCTGTTATGTCATTCCGTATTTTGACTTTCTAATCCACTCGGTAGTCCCAACACTGGAATTGTGGTCACATCCAAAAAAGCAATCGTTCCTGGTAAACATAGAGGGGATTTTTTTAAACGAATGCAGAATATAGATGTCATTGCAGCGAGTTTTATTTTAGTATGCAGGAGTTTCAAATATTCTATTAAAAATACGTCCATAAAATTAGCTTTAAAATTTCAATTTTCTTGTCATACAAAAAAACGTACCTGGAAAGTTTTAAGAATTTTACAATAATTAAAAAACTAAAAGCAAGACATTTTTCAAACAAATTCAGAAATCATTACAGCGTGGTTTATTATTTTATTCTTTATTATTATTACCGCGTGGTGATTAGTGCCCAAGGCACTCTCGACACGACACGCACGAATGGCACAATTACACAGAAGACAAACACTTTGAGCCCTGAAGATGATCTCAATAAAGATCGAAACGTTGGCACGATAAAGAAAATTTTTTTCTGAAACCTACATCACACCAGACCGCATCTCACGATTTCTAAATAAATTATTATTACTTTTTGGCCTGCTAGCCGCCTTCTTACCATTTGTCTATCGCGCTGTTTTATTACCATTATCTATTATAACACCATCAACGTGATTAAAATGTCCTAAGTCAATTAAAGTACATATTCATACTATTAAAACGATCGCCTAATCAGTTTTGCGGGACTATAGAGTTCTCGCTGGTACCCTAACCTTAGAACTACGCGTAAATTCACGCTAATAAATACATTCATACAAAGTAAAAATCACACATTCACTATCCTAATTTAACATAATTGGTTTGGCAGGTCACTGGGTACTCAGACCGTGTTCATATTCACTCAACCACTCTTGGAAATAAATACATTCACACAGTCGGGTAGTCACAGATTTTTTGATATTCCGCCAGTGGCTCTCCTCCTTAACACACTACAAATGTATTTATGAGAAAAACTGGAAACTCGTATTTTGTTGTTTACTTCAAACTATATGTATTTTATCGTTATATTAATTACAACGTACTTATTTTAATATAAACCAAATTAAAAGATCAGAAATTCACGGGTTTTGGTAAAATTTATTTAATTCAACATTTATTTATTTAATTTAACATGATTATACATTAAATTTCATTATTAAATTTACCAAAGTACAGAAAATTTATTTAGTGATAAATTTATGATGTTAAAAAAATTGATAAATTGAACTATCAATTGAATCTATCACTAAATAATGTTGTGATGTTTTGGTGAAATTTCTTTCAAGTCATCATAATTAAATAATTTTTATTAAAACCCACGAAATCTGATCTCTTTTAATTTGGTTTACATTCAACTAAATCTGTTGTAATTAATGGTAAAAATACATATAGTTTAAAATAAAAAATAAAATACAAGTGACCGGTCTTTGTCTTTGAGTAGCTTTGTTTTAGTTTTTAGTTTGCATAGTTATGTTTTTATTTTAGTTTTGATAAAACTAAATAACATATAATACTTTGGTGTGTCTGTTGGTACTCGATTACAGGCACAATCAAACATACTCCCAAATTCACGCTATTAAATGCATTCGCTCAAATTAAGTCCGGAGTCCAAAAAAGAAAAAGTATATGTTTCCGGGATCATATTAGTCTAGTTTTAAGGTGTGCTTTTATTAGTGTTCGACCAATTTGCTTCTTTTTGGAGTTTAATTAAGTTCTCTTAGTTAAAATTAGTTTAACTTCTCTTTGAATAATTAATGTTTCCAAAGAATGTAAGCGTTACGGTTCTAAAGGAGCTTATGGGGTCTTTTTAATTTAAAATAAAAACGTTCTTTTTAAAATTACTTTTCGCTCTCAACACTCCACAAGCCAGCAGGTCTTCGCGTTGTGTCGACAAATCCTCATCATATCTGCGACCTACCTTCATGTCGTGTGGCGTTCGACCACGTCTGGCATGAGGGTTTCCTACCATACAAACTAAAGCGCGTCCTTTCAAACACCTTATCCTTCGTTCCTACATTTCTGGACGATTCTTGCGAGTTTGCCAATTGTCGAGTTACTCCGACCAGTGTCCTATGGGAATGTATGGCCGTCTGTACCACGGGGTAACTAAACAGTCCAAATTCAGCCCTAGTTACACTGGGAATGGATTCGTGGTGGCGCGTGGTGAAGCCCCTGGCGGGAACTTAGAGGCTGTCTTCTATCTGTGACCTTCGTGAAGCTTGCGTATGGCCAGCGTAATTACCCCCGGCCTCACGGGAGACGTTGCGACCGGACGACAGCGTGTAAGCGTTGAGGACGCGATGATCATGCTGAATAGTCCCTCGAATGCGTGAGTAAGCGAACGGAAACGGGTAGTGAGTGAATCGGTGTCTCGGACTCGAGTATGCTTTGCATTGTTGTGCGTATGACCGGCGTGGTACCCTTGGGGAAGCGAAGAATCGGACCACCTAGGCTGAGTCTATGGCGTCCCTCGAATGCACATGGCAGGTGTAGGCTGAGCTCGATAAAAGACTTTACCGTAGGCGGTGCTCATCTAGGGTGTGGTTAGCAATTCCCGGAAGTTTCTACGCTAGGGGAGCCCCTATACTCAGGGAGATAGAGTGGCCTTCTCTATCTAGGGAGTACGCGGGAGAACAGGCTGATGTATTTCGGCCTGTTAGCCCTTTGCGTGCGGCATACGACCCGATGCTCAATGCGGGCCCGACCTTTCGGAGTGGACAAGCGGAGAGCGAGGTTGACTAGGCCATTAGAGGCTGGGGCGCCTCTACACCAATGCTGCGACGGTAACACCATTCCGTCGTATGTGGAGGGGCGTCAGCTCTCATCTTGAGAAGATCCTCTTGTCTTGTTGACGGTGAGTTCTCGGGAATGGAATGTCCTGTGGGAGCGGGAGAGTCACAAGGTAATGTGCTCGGACCACTCCTGTACCTGATCTACATCTCAGAAATACCAACTACACCTTCTACCTTCCTTGCACCCCTTGCAGACGAGACAGATGTGCTTTCCTCTAATGCCGATCCTGCAATTGCCTCGGAGGAGCAGCAAGGTCCAACGAATAATTGAATGGAGCAAACTTTGGAGGATAAAAATTAACGAAAAATAATGCACTCTGTTTCATTTACCCTCATAAGAAAAACACATCACAAAATGTTCCGCAGCAACATTCCTCTCCTCCTCAAAAAAATACAGAAAACTACTCAAACCGATTTGGACATATGTACTAGAACTAAGAGGTATCGACAAACCTACCAATATCCAACGAATTCAGTCCTTCCAATCCAAAGTCCTCAGAATCATAGTCCGTCTCTCTACTGTGTCTTTAATATCCCCTCCAAACAACTTCAAAATAACCTCACTAAATGTTCTAAGTTCCACGATAAACTATCCACTACACCAAGTCATTACCCTTATCCATGGCCAACATAACCAATCCCTATAATCCAGTCAGACGACTAAAACAAAAATCGCCAAGAATTGGCCTTGTGTAAAATTGGGGGTTGGTAACTCACCTCAAAGCATGGTGTTGCAAATATGTATAAAATCCATAAAATTACAAAAGGTCTTATTTTCTACAGTTGGTAATAAATATTTTATACAAAGCAAAGTCTTCCAGATTAATTAATCAAGACGTATTAACGCCATTACTAAGTTTGGGGGTTTTATTTTTTCCAAGTATCCATTATTTTTATTTATTTATTTTCTTGGAAGGGTTTTATTTTTTTAGAAAGATCTTTCAAGGTTTTCATTTATTTTCATTTTATCAAATAACCGTTATTGCCATTTCATTTATTTTTCCAATTTTTAGAATTTTATGGTGGCTTTCAATCAGGTCATAATTGATGTTATTAAGTTTTTACCTCGAAACAATCAATCTATATTTGTGTAATTCGTATTTTCTCTTTGAAAAAAAAAAATGTTTTTATGCACAAATCACCTTCTATTTACGGTCATGTGTGTGAGTGTACCTAAGAAAAGTATAATTATATATCTGTAAAAATCCTACTGTACTAATAGCATTCAGAACAATGAAGGGGCAGTCAAACCACATAGAATATTTTGATGGTGCTGCCATCTCTTGACAACCAACCGAGCCACGACAATGCTGACATTCAGCATATTCTTACTAACAAATGTAATCTATTGTAGTTTATGAGCACATTAAAAATTACATTATTGCTAAGATTTGTATAACTCAATTAAAATTTAATTTTTCTACTAGAGTTTGTCATTTGTATTTATGGTATGTATTGGATTTTGAGGAGATCCAGTGAATGTTTTATGTTTTTGTACAAAAGCATGTTTAAATAATTTTAAATTTATGTTTGGGAATAGAAGACAAGTCGTTTTCTGAGTAACACCAAAACGTCTATTATATAAAAAAAAATTATTTTCTCAATAAGCAAGAAATAGTGGCTTTATGCAAACAAAAAAAAAACACGGGTTTATACTTTGCTCTGTTATATTATTGATGACTTGATACGATAAAATCTAATAGAAATTCAATTTGTCAATTGATAGATACAAGACTTTTTATATAAAATTTATGCACACACAATGTAAATAGGCATAGACATAACATGTTATTTATGTTTGAAATTGATCATCCCACTGATTGTAGATAATTAGATGATTATTGTACATAGTAAATAGACAGTAGTTAATGTTTTGACAATGCAGCCAATTGTATATTCATATTGGGAGGAGTGATGTTGATAAATGAATTGTATATACAAATCAGGGATAATGCAATTGTTTTACCTTTTGTTCCAAAGTCAAAGACACAACACCAACAGCCAATAAATCCGATGTAATTTATAAAGTTAATCTTATGAACTATCCAGCTACATTCGACTACATTTGAATTACATCGCAATATCTATAAAAACGAAAAAAATATCTATGATAGTGTAATAATCCCACAGCATTGTCTATCCACCATTTTGAAAAACAACACAACTTTGATTTCTAGAAAATGTAAATACTAAACATTGAACAAAACAAATACAAACGCAATTTTCTAAAAATGTGGTCTAAAAACAGACACACATAATTAATTACAGAACAGATACAGACAAACGCAGACGTAGCTACGCCAACATCATATCTATTAAACTTTCTTTTTATATTTCCGTTTATTTAAAGCAGTTGCACATATCACCTCGCTGTAGATAGGAAAAGTGTGCTTTTTGGTTCATTTTGAATGTAATACTGAATGTACCGAATAGGTTGTAAAATTGATTTACTTCCAGGAATTAAGATTTTCACTCATAATGCGAGTTTGACAAAAAAATGACAAAATGTAAACAATAACGCAATTAATGTTTTATTTAGTCAAAAAGCAAATTACAGGAATTAACAACGAAACAAACGAATGCGTTTTTTTTTCAAATTTTTGCCACAACTTTGTCATTTTTTGATTAATGTAAAATCGGATTGCACCACTGCTTTCAGCGCAAAATATCCTTTAAAACGGTTTGTCAGGATGTATTGGGTCGTATTTGAAATTTTGAAGTTGAACTGGGCCGGAGGTACCCTGCACAGTTTTTCTGCAAAAAAGGTAAAACTTTGAAACTAGACAAAAAATATGAAAAAAGGTATTCGTTATTGTTTAGATAACGTCATTGACTCAAGAGACATTCAGCTGGGCCAACTTAAAATGACACCCTTTATATATTTTTTTAAGCATTTACAGTTTACGACTAATTTACATTCCTGAGCATGTGGGTTTTTGTTTAAATTAATTCCCCTCCCCAAATCTGACATGTTTGTTTTTAAAAATCACGCTGTTTATATCTACCACTTTGCCAAAGGATGTTATAGCGACCCGGAACGCATTCTTTGGTAAAATTAACACTATTAATCTTCACTTTTATCATAAATATATCAGGTTTTTTTTTAATAAGAAAACAAGTACTTTCCGGTGTAATTTACTTGAAAATAAATTCTACTCCAGAACTGCTGTTTGTAATTTTAAAGTAATTTCCCCATCCCCGGTTAATAGAGAGCATTTATTTTCTCCTTAATCATAACGAGATTATTGCAACCTGATATTTGTTTTCGGACAAAATCATTATTATTAAATTATTTGTCTGCCACTAATGGGAGTTTATCGGCAGAAGGGTTCCTATAAAAGCGAAATCCTGCCTCCAGAATGTCAGTTCCCGACTAAGCAGGTTACATCAAGATGAATCCCATAGTGAGTAACACTGTCAATATTGGATAATTTTAAAAATTGTATAGTAGGAGACTATTAATAATCAGTTGTTTGCTATAGATTCTTTTCTGCCTTATTGGACTGGCGGCTGCTGTGCCCCTGGAACACAGGTATATTTTTATAAAATTTAGCTCATATTTTTTGACTAAGCCAATTCAGTGGGAACAGCTTTTTTATGCAAATTTTTTATCAATGTTTATGCAATTTTTCTTTTATTAATCAGTAATAATATTTGTTAATAATCATTTTATTGTTTATAAAATACCTGAGCTGTAAAAAAATGCATGGCGGGCGTAGGTGGCCGCAACGGTTTAGGCGTTGACACGGCGCTCATCGTTGTAAGGTGAAGGTCCCAGGTTCGAATCCAGCGGCCCTGCATTTTGCACACGGGATTAATAATACTCCGATAAATTTTTTTATGAGAATCTATATAAGTTTTATTCTGGCTTGAAAATTAGCTGGAAGTTAATTATACATGCATGTTTCAGCTAGTTATAAATTTTTCTAAAGGAAATTTTTGGTTGGTTGCAGTTTTTAAAATTAAATATTTATGACAATAAGACTTAGTTAATCTTAGTTAATGGGCTTTTTTTGCACCCCGAGGGTTGATATAACCTCTGCTGTTGCGAACCCTCGTAAAAAATAAATAAATACATAAAAATGCTACAAACCTTGCCGAAACCTTTTTTATTGACACGCTTCATAAAACCTACTTCATAAGTGATTTTTAACAGAATATTGCTCGAATTTCAGTGTAGCCGTTAAAACCGAAGGAGTTGTCGGCGTCCATGATGCATCTGGAAATGTTGTGCCCACAGTCGTCGGCACTACCCCTGTCACGGGCAGTGTCGTACAGTACCCATATTACCAAGGAGTGCTGAGGACCACGGGCGTCCAATACCCAGTCTACCACGTCGGAACCACCGGAGTTCAGTACCCAGTGTACCAGGGAGTCGTCAAGACCACAGGCGTTCATTACCCAGTATACCATGGAGTCGTCCCACAGTCTACTGTCCATTACGTATACTAATCATACATCGATACTGTTCTGAAAAATATTAAAGCTTTTTAAATCACATTTCTGATATTTTATTACAATTTCTTTGGATTTACCTTAAAATTTACAAACATGAAGACGGTAGTGCAAAATTGTCATCATAGGTATTTGAAATGATAACAAGAAGATAATATGTATATAATATTGATGGATGCATCTTATTACTTCTTCATCGAGCCACTATATTTTTAATGCTGCAAGTAACATATTCTTATATATAACATATTCTCTTTCGTACGTTTTCGAAAAAACAATCATTCAACAAATCTTGATATTCCTTTCTAGGTCAGGTAAAAACACCAAATAAAGTTTCATCTTAGAATCCAATTATTAACTACTAATATTAAAAAAATATTTCAATTTAGACATACAATTGTTTACGTATTTCTAATCAACAGGTTATTATAAAACGATTTCAAAATTCTGACAAGATAATTTTTTTCACAGAACAACACTTTTTTTAATATTCTTTTAATGTAATAGTATTCTTCCAGGGCACTACGTTTAAAGTAGATGAGCACTTAGCGGTTTCCTTTAGAGTCTTAGCCATTTTACCTTGAGGTTAGTATCGCTTTTCCAAAGAAGATACCGGATTAATGCTTTACAGTTACATAGGACATGCTCCAAAGTCTCTGTTGTTTCATAGCAGCGTTGTTATTATTATTATTTTTTATTATTATTCAAAGGGACAAGGCCTGTACAAATACCTATTATATTCCATAATTCTTGCGTGCTGAGAGAAGGGCAAATTGTTGTTTTCCGTTTGAAACATTGCAGAACCTCTTTGATTATTTTGCACTTGATGAATTCATCCAGTGTGTAGTCATTTCTTTCTTCATCCATTTGGGGTTCAAATTGTACCAGGAATGGTTCTTTTTACTTGTCATCCTGTTCGTTGCTGTAAATCACTCCATGTTATGATACCGACTAGAATTGAAGGAAGAGTCGACAGCCTTCAGTGTTACTTGACTGACTGATAATATGTATGTTGTGCACATCACGAACACAATGGATCAAGGTATGGTCTTGAAGAAAAAAGAAAATTCATTTGTTACTGCCAAGCTTCCCACCTATTTTAAGATCATCATAACAGAAGAACTATCTTAAATATCAATACTGTTACAGTCCTTGGCAATGTTAGAGATCTCCTGTAAAAAACTTTTATGTTATTCTTTAGACATAGTTAAGATTGCTTTTCTCTAAAGATGACCTAAGGTAAATGTTACCTTCTCTAATGCTTGACGGTAACAACTATATTTGTTTGTGTCTTCAAGACCGTAGCTTGATGCAGAGTAACCTTTCTGTGGCATAGGAACCCACACTATCAATGAGCATCTCAGACAGGACAAAAAGAAAATGAAAGCACAATGGTATTCACTCATTGAACACAGGCAATCCAAGAATTTCCTTACAAATTTCGGAAGAAAAGAAATTACAGAATGTGTCAAAGGAAGCAGGAATAACCTGCGAATCCTAATAGGATTCTTAACAGGACACTGCAAGCTAAATGGACACTTAAAGAAGATGGGAATAATCCAAGATGGCACATGTAGATTTTGCAAAGAGGCTGAGGAGACATCAACACACCTACTATCTAACTGCGGTGCTACACTTGCCCGCAGGATGAAGTGCTTTGGGATGTACAATGTGACCATAGAAGAGATTCAGCCATTGAAACCGGGCCTACTAATTAAGTTCCTGGATGAAATAGGACTCACCGGTGTATTTAGGCAGAGAACGGGGGATACAATAGCTCTTAAAGGGCACAGTATATTACACCCCGACTATTACTTCTACATCTACATCTTGATCCAGAGAGTTCGTGAGTCGTGAGTGAAAAAGTGGTCAATACTAATAACAATGAAAACAGAAATATGTACCTTTTAATGCTTATTTCGTATTTCTTGTGAATGGATCTCAGCTCTAGAGGGTTCGATAGGTAAAACAATTGGCATTTGATTCCTTCCCCGATTCTATGTTTCATTATGGACCTATCTATACTATATAATAAGGGGTCCTCTATGATTTTCAGGGTTTTTATTCTTCTAAAAATTTATTCTTGTTGTGTCTAACCTATTAAGACTAAATTTCTCGTCAAATTCTAAATATTTTTTTTAAATTTCGAATTATGCTATTCATAACGACCTTCACTTCCCGTTTGTACATGACCTAACCAAAACCAGCTAAAAAATATTTCATCATTTACAAATTATGACCAAACATTTGTTGGTGCAACTGTCAATTCCAACCTTAACAAATAATCTTCTAAGATAATTACACGAAAATGGTACCTTCCCAAAGAAAAAAATGAAGGGGTTTTAGTATAAAGAGGTGTTATCACTGGGCCACTTCTACAAATCGCTCAATAATTATTAGGAAATAATTAATTAACGCAATCTTTGTAGTTGTATACAAAAAATAAAGCTAATTAAAACCAATTTAAAATAAAATTTCGTAACATTGTTTTAGACCAATTAGAAACAAAGCAAAAATTCGTTGACTTAAATATAGTTGGCACCCTACATATCATCCTTCCTTGTATAATAATTGAATTAACTTCTTTTTAGTAGTTTCATATTTTTTAAGGCACAGAAGACCTAAAAACGTGCCAATCGAGAGAAAACTTTTCACATTGTTTTTCGGCCCAACGCAATACTTTCTCCTTCTTCAAAGGGAAAAATGAAAAAAATAACTTGATTAGAATTCATGAAAAATGAATAGTTTCAATACTTTAATTTCAAAAAGAAACACATTTTTCATATATTTCCAAAATATTGTTTCGTCATAGTCTGCAATGTAACGCATACATAGTCACCAACATTAACGAATATGAAAAATTAATCACCAACTTAGAGGTTATCACATCTAGAGATCGAATAAGTAGATTAGAGGCAGAAATCAGAAAAGCACCAGAAGGACATGTCTAATCATAAAAAATCATGGGCCGACTGAATAAAGTCTTCTAAAATATTTAATATTATACCTAAATTAATTTAATTTTTATGAGGTTATATGAACCCTCAGGGTGCCGATGTTTTTTTGTTTGTTTTTTAAAAAGCCCATATGTAAGTATGTTGGGTTCTAATTCAGGGCCACTGGATTCGAACCCGGGACCTTTACCTTACAGAGATGAGCGCCGTGTCAACGCCTAAACCGTTGCGGCCACCGAACTAGAATAACAATTAAAAACAAAGATATTATAATTTATGTTGTATATTGTCGAACGCCAGTACATAAAAAATTATGATCATTAATAAGGAAGATGGACGATTACAAAATTCAACAACAATTATTGACAACTATGTTTTATTTTGTGAAACTCAAATAAGAATGAATAATTTTGTGGTTGATGAGGGAGTGATTGCTCAGCGATGGGACATCTTTAGACCAATTGATCTAGTGGTCAACGTTCGTCCTGTAACATAATTAGCTATATATTTAATGCGTCCAAGCAGTTATTAGCAAATTATACCTAGGGAAGTGGGGAAATGGCACTCTCCTTAGGAATTCGGTCGGAAATGGACGTTTGTAATCGTTAGTGTAATGTGGGAAGTGAGTAGGAGCGCATTTCGAGTAGAAGTAAGGATAATACGGGTGTTCTGGGGAGAAAGTTCGTGGTGCGAAGAAGCCGTCATTGAAGTTGGCTGGAAACGGGTACTGGTAGCGGTTGTTATATTGCGGGAATTTGGAAAAATCGCCGTGGTAAGGAGGATAGTTGTAGAAGGGTGCCTGAAACTCGGGGTTACAATAAGGGAAATTATAGAATGAAAAAGGGTAGTAGGGCCCTGGATAAAATGGGTAATGGACAGGCTCGTGCAATTCGGGCAAATCCACAGGCTTCGATGGAACTGGTTTGGCCGACCCAACTGTAGGTTTTGCGGGCTGGGTGTAATCTGATCCTCCTTGATTTACTGATCCTTCTACGTGTAATGATGCAGTTGTCGCCGACTCTTTTTGGTTCTTGTCAACAAACCTAATAAAAAATTATAAAACCTTATAGCAGGTGTTTGAGTTACATTAAAAAAATAATAATAATAATAAACACTTACTGCTCACGTACTACACTTTCAACATCGACTGCAACGGCAGCACCGATGATGCACAGCAAGATCTGAAAAGCAAATAACGAAATGAATCATTGTTCATTTTCAGGGATCGATGAAGAACTCACTAGGGCCTTCATATTGATCTGAAAGAAATCACAAATCTAACGTTGAATCCTCTAGCTTTTATAGTGATCCTGATAGCACTAATTGCCCCTTCAGACTACCATTAACAGTTAATTAAATGTATAATAGCATGTTTTTGTATTTTTCTATTTCAATATTTCTGCTAAATGATACAAGCTTTTTAGATAAATTTTGAAATGTTAGTGACTTTTGAATGCGTAAACTAGCATATAAATAACTGACTGAATTAAGAAAAGAATAGATTTTTTCTCAATAAGAATGAAATTCCTATTAATCCAAACTATTTTCATTATAACAGTGTTAATACAATTATTTTAATAAAACGAAAAATTTAATAATATTATTGTCAATTTTTTAGGCTTAACAAATAATATACTTTCAATTTACAATTAATTTATGAAGGCCAGGTTTCTGCTACATCAGTTGAGTGGTTTCAAAGGTACCATACATTCTGCGATTTTTCGACCAAATATGGGGAAAAGTAAAATGTTTGATTTTTCACGAAAATGTTGAGAAAAATATTAGTTTTTGAATTTCCCAAAACTTTATATTTATGGTTGTTTTTTTTGGGATGATAACGTATATTATTTTTTTACCTAGACAATGCTATGATTATACAACAGTTTTTTTTTTTTTTTTTTTTTTTTTTTTTTTTTTTTTTCAAAAGCCCATTTGACAGAATGTCGGATTCGAATGCAGGGCCGCTGGATTCGAACCCGGGACCTTTACCTTACAGTGATGAGCGCCGTGTCAACGCCTAAACCGTTGCGGCCATCGATGCCCCAAGACAGAAGTTAAACTCACTCAGTTCCACAATGTACCTTAGTGCAGTCCAAAATCCATTTTGTATGATAATCAGTTCTGCATGGGCATAGACGTTGATTCTTCCCATTAACATAACTGATGGTCTTTGAAAAGCTGAGACTCAAGGCACATGAAACAAAGAGTTCTCCAGGTCTTCTCCACACAAGATCCCGGTCATCTGATTACCACAAACCAAACTGGCACTCATATGTGGAGCAAACAGCCCCAAATTGTTCAAGCGTCAAAGCGAGATGCTGATTTGCGGAGAGTCGCGTTTCGTTTAGATAACTTTCTAGTATTAGAGAATCTAAAACGGAACGTGTAGAGACAAAGCTGTTCTCATGTAGCCTTCTGATGACATTAAATATTACATTACGGACAGTTTGGAGTTGACTACTAATCAAGGACGCCTTTAAATGGCGGTTCCGTATTGCGATGAAAGCAATAAAATGATTGTCCCTAGCCGTCGTAAATAGCGAGACTTCCGGTGGTCCTAACCTTACCTATGTAACGGACTCTACGTGCGTCGTTGGCCAAAGCATCTGTCCAGGCGAAATCTTTTCGACTTAAAACCAAGCTTTTAAGAAAAAAAAGAATTCAAATTTATTGTTTCATCAAAGAATACAATTTAAACACCGAATGAACTCACTCGAAGAGTTGACTCTGGAAAGGATGAAATTGAAATGATTTTCTTAATTTTACATCTAAAACGTGTAAAAGAATTATTAACAATCTAAAGGTAAACAACAAGAGATTAATTTTTGTGTTTATGTTGTGTGTCAACTATTAATCTTTATACCTAGTTATTAAAGAACATAAACAAATATACTGATTGAAAAAATAAATGCATTTAATAAAATTAAAGTTTAATATATTCAGGTTTATTCAAATTTTACATACCAAAAATAGATTGGTTGTAAAAATAAGACATTTAACAGAAAATGTTTATTGTCTAATTCTTTAAAAAAATATTGATTAAAGAACAAAAAACAGGAAATTCAAAAACAAATAAAAATGTAAAAATTTATTTGTTCCCTTAAATATCGAGCATTTTAACCTCTGGCACGTATCGCGTCCGTTAACCGCCTTTGCATTCCTTTGAAAAAGTTCCTGATAAAATCTGAAGGAATTCTTTCTATTTTTTTCCATCTTTCCACAGCCGTTTACAACTCTTCTAGGGGTTTATGATCTAACTTTTCGCTTATGTGTTCCATTGGGTTCAAATCTGGACTTCCAGCTAGCCACACTGTGCGCTCAATTTCAAACACATTCAGGTGGTGATCCACAATACGTGCTCTTTGGGCCTGGTATTGTCCTGCATTAGAAAGAATTTTTCGGCGATGTAGGGAGCAAATGGTTGATGTCTTTTAAATAACTCTGTGAAATAAAAAGTATTCCTCGCACAACCAATTCGGTGCGAGCGTCCAAGGCCCGGAACATCAATGACCCACTGTGGTATGACACCTGAGGAACCATCCAGCATGGCCGGCACCTTTCTCCTGAGCTTCACCATATGAAATTACCCCCATGAAAGATTTGAGGCCAACTCTCACCCAATTTGTACAGAGAACTTATCCCTAATTTTCCATTTTAATTTTCAATTTACATGTTCCTGTACGAATTGAAGCATTTTCTGAGCTGTGGTAAGAAGAGGTTCATGAGCCGAGTGCCTGGCCCTTAGATGGTTTTCATAGAATCTTCTTACAGTCCTGGAGGAAATCAAAACATTTCAGACTTGTGTTATCAGATTTCTTATCTCATTTTTTTTAATCTGCGGTATCGTCTAGAATCTATCGTCTCTCTCGTCTGTAAACATAGGGCGACCCTGGGCCGGGCTTTCTAGCGTGAAGCCCTGTTTCTCTGAAGTACCGATGAACCAATCTATTTACACTCAGTCTCTGGCAGCTTCGCGCTGGCGATAACAACCTTCCTCTAATAATGTAATGACCCTGACACTGTCATACTCAATCAAATGCCTGACTTGAACCATTGAAAAAGTTTAAGAATAAGAATAATGAAATCAAGGAAGGAAAAAGATTAACTGAAAGCGATTTTTAGGCCTAGCAGAATAGAAATGGATAATGCTATTGGGTTGTCCGGAAAATAATGCAGGATTTTAAGTTTTCATTAAAAAAAATCTATATAAAATATTCTGTTTACGTTTACAGGATNGTATGGGAAATTATTTTGATTAAAGAACATTGCTTTAAAGTAACTAGTTTCTTTTTTTTTGTTTAATACCAAAATCCTGCATTATTTTCCGGACAACCCAATACTTTTTGTGTAAATGGGATTAATTAGTACAAAAGTAAATAAAGGAAGTAAACAAACCATTATTTTCTGTTTATTTTGACTAGTTGCTAATAACCTATAAGTAATGTGGAAAGATAATGAATTTCATTTTAAACTATATAAATTGAGTGGGTGCTTAAATTTGCCCATCAGTGTAAAACTTACCTACCTAGATTTTATATTTGAGAGAATAAAAAATTAATCCTGTCTTTTAATATTTAATTTTATATAATATTTAATTTTGATTGCAATTAATGTTCATATATTTTCTATAATTTTTAATTGTATATAACTTTTCATTTTATTTGTAAAAAATATTTGATATAGTTTTTAAGTTTTTTTTATTGCTTGAACGAAAGCGTTAACTTGAAATTACAAAAGGCTAATTTAATGATAAATAAAGGACAATTTGAAGATAAAAAACTATAACATCATCCTTCAATATTACAACATTGTGTTTAAAATCATTAAATGCTTTTTTTAAATAATTATTTGCCAATACGTTATTCTAAAATAAAAGTCTATAGACGAATCGGGCACATCATTCAACACTGTACCATTACGTTTGACCAAATTTAGTCGTTGCTATCATCATCATCGATCATTTTGGCCTTTCTATCCTCGCCGGTTTGGTCAGACAGACGCGTTTCAGCCTTCCGCCATCTTCAGTAGCATACGCAGGCCAAACTGTTCGAAAACAATTCAATTACAGTAATCCCGCAAAATTGTATGGTTTTTAATGTTTACCTTAATCGTCAACATTTAAAAAATCCATTTCGAAAATCACGCAAATATTAGGCTTTTTTTAATAGAGGATTTACCTTCTTAGTTTCTTCTTAGACGCCTCGTTTTGATGAAGCGAATTGCCACTAAATTTTATAAACAAATCATTCATTAGAGTAATAATGCTTTTCATTGATATAGTTTATAGTGAAAACAGTATGTTACGAACCATTTGTTATTGAAAAATGTGGAACTGTCCAATCTGATTAGCGCCACAAGGACGCACGACCATCATGGCTGTCCGTGGTATATTCATCTTATTTTTTTCCTTTTTATACCTCAGACTAGCCAATGCGCAAAAGGCAGTTCGCCATGTCTCTGTACGTTAATTCTTCCATTTAAGTAAGAGTATTTGTAATGAAAATACATCATTGAGATTATGATGATATTAAATTAAGCCCGTTATGATTTTGATGCACACTAATTTTCGATAGATTAAGATTTATTAATGATCTACCAATTCGTACTCATAGGTTTAAGAAATAATACATTCTTTTTTGTTTTTTAATCTTATTTTAACCATAATATTCATAAAACATGCAGAGTTCTGTCCCTACGGTTTATTCGGAATTGGAAAAATCCATTGTTTTGACTAGAAGGAAGGCAATTCAAAACCATTAAGAAGAATATTTTTGTTATAGCCAGGTGATTTGGTGTTAATTACAACAGATAGGACACGTTTTAAGGAAGAATTTACTAACACATGTTTTAATGGTTTTTAAACCACATTGTTTGTACATGCTGAACCGGCATTGGGTCCGTCTTTACTTGCGGGTTTGTTGTTTCATGTACGCACCTTTCAAATAGCTTAGGCTGAATGGGTCGGGAACGGGCCTACCCAGGCTTTTAACCCCCGCTCTGCGTAATATATAGGCTGACTGGCTATGTTGATCGAATAAACCCGCTTGTGAAGACGGACCCAATGACGTTTCAGCATGAGTTTACCGACTCGCAGACCAACACCCAGTTATAAATATTGATTGTTGTTTTTAATGATTTGAAGAATTAAACATATAAAATAACTACCACATTTCATACATAAGGATACAACATAAATGATAGTTATTCAGAAGTCGTGAGATACGGTCTGGTGTGATGTAGGTTCAGAAAAACATTTTCTTTATCGTGCCAACGTTTCGATCTTTATTGAGATCATCTTCAGGGCTTAAAGTGTTTGTCTTCTGTGAAATTGTGCCATTCTTGCGTGTCGTGTTGAGAGTGCCCTCTCGACACGCAAGAATGGCATAATTACACTGAAGACTAACACTTTGAGCCCTGAAGATGATCTCAATAAAGATCGAAACGTTGGCACGATAAAGAAAATGTTTTTCTGAAACCTACATCACACCAGACCGCATCTCACGATTTCTGAATAATTATCGATTAACGGTCACTAATCACCACATATAAATGATAGCACGTTAGCATTGTATAGAAACACACATTAAAAAAAATACAGAAGAGATCACATGAATATTTATTCGAGTTCAATGGAAATGTTTTTTCTTTAAATATTCTGTTATAGTAATAATAACAGAAAACCCTTGGCCCATAGGAAATTAATTAACTATTTTATTACTTTATTAATATTTATACTTTCTATGAGCCAGAAGTATTTGTTCTTCATCTATTTATCTAAACTATTGGCTAGAACAATTGTAACATGAACCGCTGGATATTATGATGCGTGAGGCAACAAATTTCGCTTTACAGCCAAGAAATACGAGACTCGTTTATCAAGGAGGAAAAAAAGTATTTTCAATAATTAAAATCGTTTTTCCTTTGATAACTGAACCGATAACTTCCATCGCTTAACCACAAATTTGAATATTGTACCAAAAAACCATAATACGTTAATAATTACTGCATTTTTGCCTAAATATCATTGGCTGAAAAATTTCCGTACATATTTTATTCATTCCACTAATGCAAAAACAACGCCTTATTGTAGCAGTTGGTGTAATATTTTTATATAAATAATAAAAAAATAGTTTATCGTTTTGTTTTCACAAAGATCTTAAATAACCTGCCTTATTACATTAACATCCCATTAAATAACAATTAATGTTTAAAAAAGTATTTATCCGAGACGCTTTAAAAACAAAGCAAATTTAAAATATACAATTTCCTTGGATCATGAGCTAGCAAACTATAGTTGATGTATCAGTCTTCTTATCTGTACATAGCTTTCTAGATTAAACATAATTTTTTACTAGTAAGCTAAGTTTTTCTTTTCTTAACCATTGATGCGTAACCTGTTCCGAAACAAAGTTCCCTTTTATTCGGTAATTTGTAACAGGTGATTTTTCCTATATGTACCTTCAAAATGTATTAAGCCATGAAAGTTTTACATTAAAGCGTTCATTTGTTCCAAGTTCTGTTGATTAATACATAGATTAAGAAAATTAGTATTTTGTAGTTTAGCCTCATTAGGCATTCAATTGTTTTAGGTCCACTGCACTGGTACACCCTTTCGCTGGGAAATTAATCGTATAAATTTAGAAATAATCTAGTTTTTACCAAACACTTTTAAGATATTTCATTCAATATTTATTAATATTAAAAATGAAATAGAAGAGAAACTAAATATTACATACAAATACTACATCATTATTACAAAGAAAGATCTCGTGTCGATGTCGATCTTAAAAATACTACATGATTTCAAAAAACATCTTTTCTGATTTCAGCTATATATTCATTCTGTTGTTAGTATGCGAAGTTTGATTTTAAACTTTACAACCAATTTATCGTTAATTTCTATTTTACAAGTCGCCTTTCTTGGAAATGTCGTCTAAACCTATAAGAACATCACTATTCGTATTCAGTTGATATCGTTACAATCTAAATAAAATGGGTTCGACAAGTTATAAATTAGTGTCGAGTATGAAAAGCGACCAAATTAAATGCCCATAAAACACAGATACGATTCTTACTCCTTTAGCTTTTATTAAAATAAAGGAGGAAAGACAATAGAACGAATACTTAGATAGATAGATAAATTGATACTGTTTGTGTGTGTGTGTGTGTGTGTGTGTGTGTGTGTGTGTGTGTGTGTGTGTGTGTGTGTGTGTGTGTGTGTGTGTGTGTGTGTGTGTGTGGGTGTTATAAAAAATAATTATTCCTCAACTACACACCACCATAAATCGGAAAAAAATAAATAAATTGATGCAATTCCAACTTGACAACTTTACACATTATCTCAACTTTCAACACCATAAAATCCTTAAAAAATAAGAATAAATATTTTGTTGTGTTAAAGGGAGACAAAGCCAGGTATTTAATTGTTTTTGTTCTAATTTGTTTTAAGCTAAATGACTCACTATTATCTGTTAAAATGACATAGTTTTCAAATAAAACTCAAGTATTTCAAATAGAATAAAATAATGTTTTTTCATTTTTTTTAATAATGTCTCTTCTGTGGACAACTAAAAAGGAAATTTTGAACTCGCCTTATATATGTTTCGTCGAGTCAAAATAAAAATAAACCATCATTTTTCTTTTGGATTCTTTGGCTAATATTTTCAGGTACACTTTATTTTTATTTGAATAATTAGTCACCCTTTTATTTTAGTTCCAATTAAAAAATAATTTTACTATTGATCACAACAATAAAACTGTTTTAAAGGGTAGGAATAAAAATTTATTCATGCCTTTAATTCCTTCAGAACAAGATTTATACTTCTTCAATAGTGGTTAGAAATTAAATATGTTTCTGTGCCTTTTGCATCACGTTCATTAAGTTCTACATTAGTTTCCTTGTGTATGGATTGTATATATATATATATGAATATATAAATTTTTTTAAAATTTTTTTTAACGACGAGGGTTCGCAACAGCAGAGGTTTTTGAAAAGCCTCATGGAGCCGGTGTTTTTGAAAAGAAAGCCCATTTGTAAGTATGTCGGGTTATGGATTATATTTATCAAACTACTATCTAGCTTCAGGATTTTTAATAAAGCATGAGCGTATTGTTATAGGTAAGCTTCAAAATTGTTATATGATTGATCAATAGTCAAATTGTTTTTCATTTGATCAAAAAATATTAAAAGTATTAAAAAAATTGTGTGGTGATTAGTGACCGTTAATCGATAATTATTTATAAATCGTGAGATGCGGTCTGGTGTGATGTAGGTTTCAGAAAAACATTTTCTTTATCGTGCCAATGTTTCGATCTTTATTGAGATCATCTTCAGGGCCTGGGATTTATAAACATTGTTTACATTTAACAAAGACATTTTGGATGTGGAAAAGTGAATTTATACAATGCAAAATATATTTTTTATATATTCGATCAAAGTATTTCTACTCACTCAAAGTGTTTGTCTTGTGTGTAATTGTGTCATTCATCACAAACAACAAAATCAAAAACACTTTGAGTGAGTAGAAGTACTTGATTGAATATATAAAAAATATATTTTGCATTGTATAAATTCACTTTTCCACATCCAAAATCTATTTTTTAAATGTAAACTATGTTTGTAAATCCCAGGCCGTGAAGATGATCTCAATAAAGATCGAAACGTTGTCATGATAAAGAAAATGTTTTTCTGAAACCTACATCACACCTGATCGCATCTCACGATTTCTAAATAATTAAAAAAATTATATTCTACAAGAAGAAATTATTATTCTGTTAAATTTTGAATTTCCTACCAGAGTCTATTGGATTATGAACCAGGAGTTTGGTCATTCGTCAACCTATCATTTTGGTCTGTCTTGGTTATCTTTTTGGTTCTGTCATAAGGGTTTTAATATGGGTGACTGAAAATGTCGACACCAAAATAGTGGCGAGTAATCTGTCCAAAATAATTGGAAACGGCCAAACTATAAATTATAATTTTTCATTCAAAACAACAACCCTAAGTTTGGTAGTCATACTTTTCATTGCGTGCTTCCCAGAGGAATGAAAAGTAAATATTAAAAGGTCAGTAAGTCCATCAGCAAGAATTGAAAACAATGAACATTTCAACTAACATTTCCTAGTGTATATATGTCGAATAGAATTCTTGAAAGTGGACGTTATCATCCAAATAACGGAGTACCTCAGACCTTCTGCCGCGCTAATTACAGTGGGAATAATTGCTTCCTTTCACGCATATTATAGATGTATAAAAGGAGCTTTCTTCTTTCCGTTGACGACTGCTCAGAACAATTCTGCGAAATATCGCAATCGGACGGGCATCTGCAGGTGCATGAACATTCCGCGATTCTCAGAACATCTGATTCACGGAGAAAAATTATTGTAACCTGTAACACTAATTACCATGTCATCTGAGGACCTTCTATTCGCTGCAAATCCTTTGCTGTGCAAACATCTTCAATTACATACCATTGCACAATGTCCGCAACGCGATGATTGCTACCCAGATTTCAAAACGGTGAGATGCGATTGAGTGTGAAAATATGGGTAGACAACTAAATCCGTTGATCCTGGAACCTTTCGGTAAATTTTAAAGCAACCACAAAAATGGAGCAATGCGGAATGGATTATGTTAATGCCATAAGATCAAGTTACAGTATCATAGGACAGAGGCGAGCAAAATACTCAGCCATGAAAGTGTCGCACCTAGAAAAACTAAAACATTTAAGATATTATTACACCTCAAATGTACATACTATAGTAGTTACTAAAGGATACACATAGGGATTTGTATAAGGCCCGTTTTGCACCGTGGTCTTCGATAGTCTCCTTGAAATCATGGAGGAAATAGGGATAGACTTTGTGGCTTTCGTCGATGGCCTCGTAACCATTGGCCGACACTAAAAAGACCTCGAACAAAAGTCCGAAACCGTAATAGGCAAAATACAATGAGAAAACATTGAAAATATCCTCCGATAAATATGCCCGGAAACGCTCACGCTCAAAAGTAGCTTACCTTAAAGGACCTTACCAACTACCACAAAGGATAGAGCTTAGAGAAAAATTCAACCGCCATGGCAACTTCTTGGCATACCTCTTTAAATTCAAAACGTCCAACCGCCCTTTACACCCCGAATGCGATACGGACGATAACGTTCGCCAAAAATTCTCTTTTGCAGAGTTATTGAAATGAAAAGAGAAGACCTACCTCTTCAGCAACAGTCGGCCCCCAGCTTTAAGCGAACTTCTCCAGGACCAAAACCGTTTCCAGGAGCTGCAGATATTAAGCATCAAAATAAACATGCATTTTTGAAACTAAGCAGGTATACAAATTATTATGTCTGGAACCTGTAGTACACATAATAAATCCTCTTTTAGACAGATTATAATAAATTATAATTGTATTTATTATAATAAATTATTATATTACAATAAATAATGTATAAGATATAATAAATATTATTATACATATTATAATAAATAAATTATAATCGGGTACATGGTGGCATTTACAAGCTATTGCGAATATATAAGGAAATGGTACAATGGCAAGAATCATATTGTCGATTCTGACAGCAAGCTTTTAGTTTTAAAAGTCAAGTTGATTAACTCGATTAGATAATGGTCTATTCAAAATAGTCTCGATGCTATTTTAATTAAAAGTATGCTTTGCTCGAATGAAATATATTTCTTTTAAGTCTTGCCTTGACTTGTACGCTATATATTTGATAAAAATATGTAAATATTATGCCAATTCATCATGTTGCCTGTCAAGTATTCTCAAACTGAAACCTAGAGTTAATAAACTAACAACGTTAGGGCAAATGGAATACCGACAGAAGCCTGTAATTAAATCACTTTCAGTGTCAACATCTTTCAGGTGTATTTATATGCCATTCCGAAGACATAAGCAAAGCGGATAATACAGTGGCATTCATAATAATAATTGATTCAGATATCAAGCTTTGAAGTAATCAAAGCAAGTCAGAGGCATTAGTAAATCCTCTTATAAACAGATTATAATCAATCGGGAGCTAACAGCATCCTGTAATTCATTCCTTAGCAGTGCAAACAATTGTGGTTTAATATTATCCTAAGGACATATTGGGATGGTGTTATTAATGGATGGTTTTAGGATAATGTGATAGGACATAATGGGATTGTGCTAACAATACAAGATCTGACAATCAGGTGGAAACTATAGTGAACAATAGTATATCTTTTTGTAAACTTATTATAACCAAATGGTTACTGACAGCCTTTAGTACATCTCTTGTAGTCTAATGTCTTCAATGTTTACTTACATGCCATTACGAAGACCTGATCTGATACTACAATGGCAAAAAAATAATCGTCGATGTAGATCTCAAGGCTTATAATGAAAACAAAATAATGGGTATTTATGACAAAATACAAGACGTACTGAAGGTAATGGGGCACAAGATTGGTATATCATTTGATCGAAAGAGATTGAAGCTTTACCCCGTTACAAATTTTCTGTTTTTCTTTCTATTATTGGCAAGCATAGTTTTTGGTATACTCGTCATGCCAAAAGTACATGTGCAGTGACGTCAGAAAAATGACATCACTGTTGCAGTTGCATCCCCTCTTCAGTTCTTGCTCATCATCACTGGAGGGGGCCGGAGAGGGGAGGGTGCATTCCGACTCCCTTCAGTCACACGTGGGATACACAGGAGGTCCCACAATGGAGATTGGCGATACCAAGCTTCGTAGCGGTAAGTCGTAATTTGATTTATTAATTAAATTATATATACAGGGTGCCGCTGTTTTCTTGTGTAAATATGTCAAAATGGGGTTACGATCATTTAGACTTTTCTCGTTTCGTAATATAAGCCTGGCGCCTTACAGAGTGGAGGAGTTTTATATTTCAGTAATAAATTTGAACAACTATTCCGGAGGATTTGACATTTTAATCCTTTTTTTGTTTGTTTATTTCGGAAGTATTGCGCAGTTATGTGCATGACCCTGACGGTCAGCTTTTTACGTACTGACGCGTGTTTTTCCATGGGTTGTTTTTGACACATTAGATATAATTTAATATTACGAAAAAACAAACAATTATTATAACTTAAAGAAATATTTTTAAGTATCTTCTCGTTCTATAAACATAAAATTCTTAACCTATTCGAAGTAGGCGTAAAATAAACAGGTTCTTCCTTTGTCATTTAAAACATAATAATTTAATAAAATGCAGTAAAGTAACGAAATAACAGTGCACCCATAAGAAAAAAAAATATATTGGTCCTTAATTTTACCTTAAGGTCAGAATGTACAACAGGAAAGCATAAAGATTATAACAGTTTTAGAAAAATATAATAAAATCCATTTCCATAATTGTAATACTAACAAAGAAAACGTGGAACAAGCTATTGAAAAAACCTCCCTGAAGGATCGTGTCGCACAGCAGGACGCGCACAGGACGCTACGGACAGGAATATCTAGGGACGAATAGGCGCAGATGGCGCCATCTGAATCCTTCGAAGGGCGCTTTCCTTTGGTAGGATAATGGACGAAAATGGGTCGAATAGCTTGGTCTGAAGGGTTTTAAAAAAGTCCAAAGATCTCAAAACAAATTTGATCCTTAATCACAAGAAAATCCTGGAAAGTTGTAACATGTAACACTTTTATTTTCATAATGCCGGAAAAATATGCCAAGTGATTATACGAACAGTTTTTGAAATATATGCTGGTAGATAATAAATTAAAATAAGAATAATAGATATTCAACGTATAAAAGTTCCATCAGACATTAAAATCATAGATTTATATACATCTGCACAAGTATAGCTTGGTATTTATATAAACAGAAAACAAATTAAATTCAAATCAAGAAAAAAAATTTAATAATGAAATTGTATTAGTAGTACACAAAAAGAATGTTGATTCTGATAATGATTTGTTTTTGAAATAATTTAAATCCTTGAAGAAACAGTTATTATTTTCCCTAAAAACATTTACACTATAAAATTATGCACACATCAGACAACTATTGAATTTTAATTGAATTTGAAGTACAATTTCTGCTCATAAAATTGCTTTTTAGTATAATAAAACCGTAGTAAACTGTAAAAACTAAAACAGGATATGTAACAGCATACACTATAAATATCTAAAGACATATAACGAGATTTTTCCTTTCTTTAGAATTTTTAGAATTTTCGTTAATCCATTGTTGTAGCATAATGCTTAAAATAGAATTTCTGTTAAATTACAATATCCTATCAAGTTCCCTCTACCCTCGCTAGCCAGGGTCGCTAGTCAAAATTTTCCATAAAACCAAAAATATAAACTGAAACACCACTACCTAAAAACAAATGTATATAAGTTAACATCTAACTAAAAGGACACCATACAAATGCAAGAAATTATATTTGTTATACATCGTACATAAAAGTGTATAAAATTCAAAACTATTATCCCTACCGAGAAAACAAAATTGTCAAACTGTCGAATTTGCAGACAGCTGGTATTATTCACCAACAAACTGAAGGTAGACCTAGTAAAACAAGAATATGTAGAAAACTTCGTTTCATTACAGATAGACTAGAAATAGGAAATCTATAATAAAATCATTTAAATCAAGGTCGAACACATCATTTCACTGCAATTTTCTATATGTCAGAAATAAGAAAGTGAGAAAAAAATATACGTAGAAAACAATATTAAAACATTCACACTAGAGGTGATCAGTAACAGAAAGGTCAGTTCATGACAACCCAGCCTTATAAAACCATAAAACCTGGTTGTACATTCATATATATGCTTTGTAAATGTCCCATTTAGTCGTTACGTTAAATACAAAACAGGACATTACACATGTACTTTGGCCCTTATCGTACAAATGACCATTACAGTTTACAGCAGGTGATTCATTAAGGAATTTCATCCAGTTCCTATTTGAGTAGGCTTTGAACGATTGAAAGGAATCTGAAAAAACATGTTGAAGACTTCGGATATGTGTTTACATCACATGGCACCTGCTTGTCTCATTTTATTATACTGTAAATATCAAATTCTATAGCAAATTAAATTATTTTTACATCGTTGTTTCAGTTTGTTTTAACGTCAATTCACACAATTTATTTTATGTTTATAATCCAAAATAACACCTAATACGATTTAATTTCAATATTAGATTTTAAAAAATGACGATTTAATTTTACAAAATTTCAGCGGTCCGTTTGGTATCGCGTTGTCTTTTCATAGAGCCGATCACTCATACATTGTCTGTTTTCTTTCTGAAATCAGGCGTGTTTGTTGTCAGTAGCTTGTTACGCCTTCCCTGGATCAGATAACCCCAGGGCTGATGAAAGTTCATCCAAGACATTCTTGACGTGTTTACATGTGGAAAATTGAATTATATATACATTTCTTTCAAAAATCGTCATGGATGTCGTATTATTAGCAAATAGATTTGGTTTGACACTCACAAGTTTTTGAAAAATTTGTAAACAGTTTATTTCATATAATTAGCATATTACTGCAACATAATATTTATTGATTTATTAAAGACAGTCCTTGAATAGAGAGAATATAAAGAAACAAACATTGAATTGTTGATAATAATTTTTAATTACGCCCCTCATATAGGCATATTTAAGTACAATTTTGCTGTATATTCTTATTTTTAACCACTATATTATTAAATGCTACATCAATATTTTAACGGATGCACTTTTGCTCCAGTTCGAAATACGTATGTACGTGTCTGTCTTGACCATCTCAGGTACCCAAGTGCTAAGAGGGTAGCTTCTTTCAAAGGCATACTTCAAAAATCTTATAAATTAGGAAATTCTTTTCAGGGGATGTTTCTTCTGGCCCGTGTTTTGTTGTTTCACAGGCGTAGGGTGGTCAGGTATAGAAGGGTCCAAAAGGCAAAACTGAAAACGTCTTTTCAGTGAACCATCTGCCCAAACTAGCTCTTCCAATAACTAGGACCAATTAAGTTGACTCCCTTGGCCTACTTAGCTAATTCTTTTTTTTTTTAATGTAATTCAGTGAAAATATTTGAAAACCTAATCGCGCCTGATTTTCAGCAACTAAAGAAAAATCTAAATGAAAAATAAGCTAATTACTAACACAATAGCCATTGTAGATTAAAAAAAATTGATCCGTTTGCATATAGGTTTATTTCTTTAAGTTAAATTAAGTAGGACTTATTGTGCCATATCTTATAGCCACTTGAACGATGCAAATGTTACTGTTATTGTTTATTAATTGATTTCTCGTAATGCTTTGTACACCTTGGTTACAATTCAAAATATGTGAGTCCTTCAACCATAGCATACAAGCGACATATTTTAAGAAACATTATATTAACATTACATTACAAAATATTGTCATAAATTAAAGTAATTTTTTCATTCTCTTTTATTACAACAACCATCCTTAGTGTGTTCCAATTTACATGCATATTAGGCATGTAATATGATTAAAGGAAAATAAACTATTATTTTATAATATATATTATGTATTCAAAAATGAAATTATCGGTGATGACATGTAATTAAATTCATTAAATGATCATCGTGTGGAAATCGTTCTTTACCTCGAAACGACCGTGTTTGTTTAACAGTCAATGTCTTTATCATAATTTTATTTGTTTTTTCTGAGTTATATTAACAATTTACATGTATGTACATATATAGTTTCTTTATTGGTGTAAATTACTCATTATATTACAATTATTTAGTTACTATTGTATCCTCACAGAAGATAATTAACAGCTTCATGTTTGATGAAATTCCGGCAGACTTTTAAATGGAATTATTATTACTAATCTCGACCAAGACCTTACATAAACATTAATTAATTGAAGGATGTTATTTGATCAATCGGACCTCAAAATCTAATGGATTAGTACTAATTATTATTTTGGTTTTTCTTCTCAGTACAGTCTATCCGTTGCTCCTTTTTATCTACTTTGACAAAAAACAAACACACACACACACACACACAGAGAGAGAGAGAGAGTGAGTGAGTGAGAGAAAGAAAGAGAGAGATTACTTTTTTAGTAAATGTGGATGAAGGAAAGAAAGAAAGAAAAAGAAAAAATATGATTTTACTCTTTTCACATATTTCCTAAATCAAGATTAGTACCTTACATTCTTCAAAAACTACGTTTTCATTTAGAATTTTATGAAACAATTCTTTTCGCATTTTTAATATCGTTTACTAATCGTACTTATTGTTTTGGTTTGTATTGTTTTGTCAAGTTCTGGACACTCCTTTTATTTGGTTCCCTGGAAATGAAATTATATATTATGCATAATCCTGCCCCGGTTAATCTTAATTTACCTGTTGTGAAACAATGAGAAATGTGCTTTTCCGGTAAAATTAATTTAATTTTATTGATAAAAGGACGAACCAAGATTCTGTGATTTTTACTGATTGTGTTCTGACGTCAATAACATGATTTGATTGTCATTTGTTTGCGTCATGAATCAACATAGGATGGCAAATATCATTATTTGTTACGATTAAAGTATAAAATCTAGAAGTTAGAAGTAAAAATGCAATTAAAACATCACCTCAAAACGTTATTTGCATCTGCATTGAAAACATTTATCGCCTCGCACACCCAGGCACTACGGTCCAGTAGTCTTTTATTGTCTGAAAACTGCTATCTTCCATGTTTTCTATCTGCTTCCGATGCACTATAACATTTTGCACTAAGAGGCAAAAAGTGGCCAACCTAGTTTTTTTTCATTAAATATTTGCAATCGTTATCTGTTTTGTTATGTACTGGATATTTGTAAAGAAAAATATAAGATATAGCTAAATAAAATAATAAAATAAAAAATTAAACTAAGTAAAACAATTTTATCTCAAATGTTATGGAAACCGTATTATACATTATAAACTTTCGTTGTGATAGGACTGACAGCCTAAAGGTCAACCCTTTTTCCTATTATCAACTTCAATCAAACAACATTCCACTATCTTCAAAACCCCTGAGCTTTGCATCATTTTTGTCAGTCTTTATTTTATTTTAATAGGTAGTATTCAGTTTTTCACTTAATAAAAATTTCTATCAGGATGAATTAAATTTTCACCTACGCTTAAAACCTTGATGGAACTATATCGTTTTTGTTTTTGGATTTGGTTTACCGTACTCCTCGAAAGAAGTACGTACCAAGCAAAACATTGGAAAGCTTATTAAATGAAGCAGTTTTGTAAAATGCGTCATCCACTTTTGTTTGAAGTGTTTTGTCATAATGTGGTTTTTGAAATTCTTGACAGATCGTTCAATTTTTAAAGTTTAAAGGTTTGAGCCAATGAAATGGATATCGTTGTACTGAAATGGGTTCAGTAGACTACTTATTCTTTAAACAATTTAAAGTAGATTTTAAAAACGATCTCAATTTGAATGAAAAATTCATAAATATCGAAAAATTCTTTTTACCAGGAAAAAATCGCATTTTTTTCAAGTGTGAGTTAGAACATTCGTTTATGCTGCATTCTACTCAATTTATAGTCCACTGACATCAAACCTTTGTTGTACCTCACAACGGACCACTCTGTATGCTTCAACAGTACAATTTTGTTTTATAGGTTTGAGCCAATGAAAGGGATATCGTTGTACTGAAACGGGTTCAGTAGACTACTTACTCTTTAAACAATTTAAAGTAGATTTTATGAACGATCTTAACTGAAATGAAAAATTCATAGATAACGGAGAAATTCTATCTTTTATGGAAAAATTCTTGTTACCAGGAAAAAAATCGCACTTTGTTCATGTGTGAGTTAGAACATTCGTTTATGCTGCATTCTACTCAATTTATAGTCCACTAACATCAAACCTGTGTTTTACCTCACAGCGGATCACTCTGTATGCTTCATCAGTACAATTTTGTTATATAGGTTTGTGCCAACGAAACGGATATCAGTCGGACTGAAATGGTTCAATGGACAACTTATTCTATAGACAATTGAAAGCAGATCTTAAAAACAACCTCAACTTTGATCACAAATTTATCGATAATTGAAAAATTTCTTTATTACTCGACTTATGTGTGACAAGTCTGTTTTGTTTCGTTTTATCTGAAGAAAAAAAAATTATAATCGTCTTTTCGACGGAATGCGTTAGAAAACCTCATTCTGCGGCATCTTTCGCCATTTGCAATCTACTGTCTACCCATATATCCTATAATTTAGATATGTTTTTCCGCAATATTTTTACCACTTGAGGTAAACCTGTTAGTGTTTATTATCTTCAATAGTTATACATTTTGAAAATTGTCACGAAAAATCTTACGTCTGTATATGTAAATAATTTTTATTACCTTTATTTTTGGACGTATTTTGTCGACAACATCATATTATTGATAAATTGATGTTACATAACATCGTATTTTTTAAACTAAACTAAAATAAATAAAAATAAAATGCCTCGAAATACACTTGATTCACTTCGTAAAAAAAGTTGTAAATTGTTTATTGTTAAAGCACTTAATAAGTTACTAACAGGTAAAAATTGACAATATACACTTTTCTTTAAGAAAATATTAAACGATAAACAGAAACACAAATGAAACTAATCATTAAGCATACTATAAATTAATACTATGATATTGTATATGATTCTGCCTTGAAATATAATCGGGTGGTATACTAAAGAAGAGGGTGGTCCCGAACACAACGGTACAGAGAAGAGAAATCAATACTCACTCTCTCTTTCCCTTCAAAACATTCTCGACCTTGAAGGGTCATTGGAGGGAATCTACAAATAAATACGTTAATACGCAAATTACAGTGATGCCAATTGAGGAGGCGGTGATTCATTTGAAGAAAGCATAAGAAATATATTGTAGAAAAGAATGGAAAACCGCGGGGTCATTAAAGTTCGACTTATTATTAATTTTAAAATAACAAAAAATTCGCCCTTGTTTATATATCATATCATTTTATTGCTATTGATAAAACAGAACTATGCAGGTGATCATGAAAGTGAAACTAAAAGCAGAAATGGTCATAAAGCGTAATACATTAGTCAAACTGTTAACTTGCAACTTGAAAATATTTAAAAAAATACATAATAAAGAATAAGTAATTGTAACGTGTAATTGATATCTTAAGTCGAAAGGATTACAGAGAATGACAGAACTTTTTTCGTAAAAATAAATTGAAACAGAATGGATCAATAACCCTCACTTCTAAAGACGTAAACACATTCATGAAATTACAAAAAAGGTTGTCTGTTATTCAATAAAAATCCCAACAAATAATTTATGTTATGCAATAATTTATCGTATGTTTTTAAATATTAAACTTTTATTATAAAAGGTTGTTAATAATAATTTTAAAAACTACTGTTTTCATGGCGAAGACTTAGCGTATGTTGTATGGTTTTACCATGGTTTTAATTATTCCGTAATGAGCAAGATCGTACGGTCTACATTTCACCAGTTTCTTCGGGCGATTCTCCTCCCCCAGGATTTTCGTAAGGGGGGGTGGGTTCTGCGTGGGAGCCCGAGGGGGCGGACAGGTGGTGGTGACTCTCCTCCATAATGGCGTGTACAATCCTAATTCGAAAATTTCTAATCTACTTCGAAAGAAGGAAATTAAAAAAAATCAAATGTCCAAAAATTTCAAAACAATAAAATATTATTTTAACTATTTCTTTAAAAAACGTTTTTATTATTTAAAGTTATTTTAGTTATAAGCTACTGATCATCCTGGTCTGTGCAATTTCAGTCATGTTTCTGCATATATTTATTTGTTGGACTGTGTTTCTTTTAATCAATATAGTTGGAGAATTCATTACATATTGCTAGATATTCTGATGGAATATAGCATTAAAAATGTCCAAGGGCAACAATTCCAGTCAGACAAAAAGTGTGATTAAAGTCGAGTATAATCAGGTTAAAGATTTTTTAAATTATTTTATTTGCACCCTATTATTACATTATTATTCGTACAGATTACAAATTTGATTACAAAACTTTTTTTCACATGGTCACAACACTAACACTAATGCCAGCGCCGTACCAGGAAGACATATGCTATGAGAAACCAGCCAATGCTGGCACTCCGTGTGTGGGGTTAATCGGCAAGGAGGTCCCGAGGCCATGGTCGATTAAGGGGACATGGCCGTTCTCGGGATGGGATTGTATATAGAGAGCTCGGGCAGTAGGGTTAAGATGGATCGAGAGGTTTGTCTGGAACGTATCAGTTCGTTAACAAAAGGAATGTTGAGTTCGTTGTGGATAGCGAGGTTAGTGACATAATAGCTTTGACAATTTTTCTGTGGAATGGGCTGGTTGTTGATGGCTAGGTAGAACCCCACAGTTCCACTCCGAATGGTCGTCGCAGTAAAGTATAATGTTAGTAGTTTTACCGGTCAAGGCTAATTTTGGCGCTTCATAGTTGTCCAAGTCTTCTGTCGAGTTTTGTTGCCTTTACTTCTTGTATGTCCGTGTCAATCTAGCTACAGTCATAAATATTTGACTTGAATGGAATTCTGCTTCTCTCACGTACAATGGAGGGCGACTGTTTTCTCAATGCGAACGTACATTAAGTACATTTTTCTTCATTCAGTCTTGACCTCCATTTTTTGCACCAGTCTTCGATAGGTTAAAGATAATCCTCACAACACAATTTATCTCAACTTAAATAATTTTATGATATATGCTTTCCCAACATTTTATTTATGCAGGTTTATTGGTAAGCTAAAACCTTTTTTCCGTGCAATATGAACCACCCACTTGACTGATTTTAACATCGTCTTTGACTTTAACTGACTGAAATTTGTTTAGTATTGTTATATATGTATTACAATCTTACCCCATGTTGAACCGTTTAATCATGCTCTGACATTATTTTTTTATTTCAATTTCATTTATTTTACAATTGCGTTCAATCATTCTTTGTGATTCCTCCACGCTTTAGTAGGCCTGATTTTTTAATTCTATCATATTTGTGTGTGGAATTAAGCAAAGTTTATCGTAGACTTACGTTCCCTCTTGCCAGGTAAATTGTTTAAAATCTATTTAGTCATTATTTATGTTCAAATAATAAACAATAAATACAGTTATTTCGTTCGAAAAGTCGAAAAAAATTGTTTTGAAAAATCAAACATAGTAATATTATGTTCAAAATATACAGAATTAGCTGCAATTTGGCGACAGATGCTTTTCTGCCATGGTTTCTGTAATGGTATACGTAGTGGTATTTATGTAACAATACTTGTTAGATACTTTAGTACAACACTAGAGATATTAATTAAATTACTGCACTGTACAAATATATATTTTTTAAGCAGTTGTAATTTATTGTTCAAACTTTCAAGTTTTCTCTACAAACCGAAGAAAGTAAAGATTTTCTTTTAGTACAATTGTGATATGTTTTCCAACCATTAATACAAACCGTAGAAAGTAAAGGTTTTATTTTAGTACAATTGTGATATGTTTTCAAACAATTAACACAAACAGTTTTATTCACTTTTTATTGGACAATAACCAATTTAGGCTTTGGCTTTTTTCTATTTGGGTCTTCATGCGGTGATGTACCTATACTTTGGGCATCTTCTATTTAAGTCGGACTTCAGTTTGACGGAATCTTCAGTGTTGCAATTAAAACTCACTTCTGAAGATGATGAGGGGCCAATGGACATCGGACTGGCCTAAACGGTCGAAAACGATCATGCTGCAGCCGACCAAAAGTTAAACGACCCATATTGGGGGCTTTTCTTTCACAGTTAACCCAACCATTATTCATTTTACAATAATTTAGATTTTATGTTTTCTCCAGTTTTTATTGTGTTAATCATTCCATAAATTTTTATCACATTCGTTCAACTTCTTTTAAGATTTTTCTATAATTTTTATTTTATTTTTTATTTATTTGTTTGTACTTTTACCATTTAAACCAATAAAAAAAATCCTTCATTTTAAAACTTAAAGACGACTATTTCATTTACTTTGATGGTTTCATAATAGCAAAAAGTATTCTGCCTTTTGAGAATAATCGATATAGCTTTTTTTGTTTCATTCCCCAATATCAGTTTTTTGGGATATTGGATTTTTCTTTTATTCTATATTTATAATTGTGGAATTATCTTCAACAAGTTAATATCATGATTATGATTATATGGAGATCGTCAGATGCGGGCTGGTGCGATGTGGGTTTGGAAACAGATTTTGTTTATCGTGCCAACGTTTCGATCTTTATTGAGATCATCTTCAGGGCTCATAGTGTTTCTCTTCTGTGAAATTGTGCCATTCTTGCGTGTCGTGTTAAGAGTGATGCAAGAATGACACGTCTTCACAGAAAATCAACACTTTGAGCCCTGAAGATGATCTCAATAAAGATCGAAACGTTGACACGATACAGAAAATGTTTTTCGAAAACCTAAGTCACGCCAGACCGCACCTCCCGATCTCCATATAATCATTAACTAACGGTCACTAAACACCACACATCATGATTATGGTATAATAGTTGACTTGTAGGATGAGATCACGGAGTCGCCAGTTTCAATTGGCGTAGTGTGAAAAGTGAGACTGAGGAGAGCCGGACCTCACGGATTGCAATGACCGGTGAGTGAAGTGTGGAATTTGTTATATCGGGATTTTGTGGTCATGTTGAAGGGTAAGATTGGACACAGAGAAAGGAGCGTTTGCAATTCAACGTACGTTTTTGGATTCGAAGGATCGGATTCTATAGGATGCTTACATTAGGTGTATTGGCTAGGCTCAAAATTTTCATACAATAGGTCCAAGTCGGTTTGAGTAGTACATATGTTGTAGATTAGTCTTTTTCTATTGAGGTACAGTTTAGATAGTCTGAGAAAGAAGTTTATATTCTTTTCGAAGTTCTTTTCGTTTAAGTCCAGCATGAAGATTCCACGTGAGATGTTTGTCGATCAATTGTGAATTTGTATTGTTAAAACGGAAATATTGTTTTTTTTCCAAGTAGATTAAGATACTTTCATATCTTCAGGTTTAGTCAATCCATAGATTTTACTGTTCTATCGGTTGAACAAAACCCCTTTCTTTTAGAACAATATTTTTTTTCTTATTTTACAGTCTAAAGAAATACCGTCATTTATCTTTTCAAATTTCAGAAATCACCGTTCTTACGTATTTTAACAAGAAAGAACGTACTAAATCGGCCTTACTTTCGTAACGTAAAACAATATTGCAATTAGCAGGGCCAAACGTCAGTCAATCAACCTAGCCCCAAAGTCCCGTCTGTCAGAAAACTGGAAGCTCTGTTCTTCGGTGTTTTCCCAGCCGAATCACCCCGGCAAGACCGTTATAATGAGCTAATTAATAGTACCCCAGACTAGATCCCGGTCTGAGCCTAGGTTGCTGACAATGGGGTTGCCCTAGGCTCCACCCCTGCTGTCGAGGGGAGGCCTGGGAGACGGTTGCCTATTTGAATTTCAAAGCTGTACCGGCAGACGCGAGTTGTGACGTATCAAGCAGGGTGGTGCAAAATGGCGGAACGCTGTTAGAAAACAAATCTTAATCTGATAATCCATTTTTACCAGGCGCGACAAATAATAATTTTTCTCTAGCCGGAATCAATCATTCCAACAACCCAACAGTTTACAGCTATTTCTATGAAGTAAATGAAATTTTACTTTCAACGATATAGCAAAAAAATCAAATGTTTTGTTTAATATTAAACAGTACAAAAAATTTACATTTGAGAAATTTGCTCATGACAGAGCAAGCACGAAAGATGAAAAGCCGAGACGCGTCCGACAGACCAAGTCTGTAGTTCTTTAGACGTTAGTTTCAGTATTTTTTTTTTCCTATTTGTATTAAACGACAAATTTTGATTTTTTGATAATTATTTTCGGAAAAAAAGAACTTTTCACATAAAAAAATAGATTTTCTCCTTTACCAATGAATGTTTTTATTAAAATGTGTGGTGTTTAGTGACCATTAATTAATGTTTATTTGGAGAAATTGAGATGCGGTCTAGGGTGATATGGGGTTAGAAAAACATTTTCTTTATCGTGCCAACGTTTCGATCTTTATTGAGATCATCTTCAGAGGCTGGGATTTGTAAACAGTGTTTAAATTATACAAATACATGTACGATCTGAAAATATGAATTTATACAATGAGAGAAATATCAGACTCAATCAAAGGATTTGTTCTCACTCAAAATTCAGAAAACAAACACTTTGAGTACGATAAAGAAAATGTTTTCTAAAAACACATCACACCAGACCGCATCTCACGATCTCTGTATAAACAATAACTAATGGTCACTAAACACCACACATTTCTGTAAATTATGTACACGTATTGGCATAAACTTGGCTTAAGTAAATAAATAGTATTAGCGGTATAAATAAAACTTTTGAGGAGTTTTTGGTACTTAATCTTTAAGCGAATATCTACCTATCTTGGCAAAAATAAATACGTTCATCACGATAAAATACATGAATCGAAGATTTTATTAAATCATTCCTTCCATGACAGACACATTTGGATGTTCATACTTTGATTGAGTCTAAAATTTTTAGCATTGTATAAATTCATTTTTTTTCACATCCTACATTTTATTTGTAAAATTTAAACCATGTTTATAAATCCAAGGTCCTGAAGATGATCTCGATAAAGATCGAAATGTTGGTACGATAAAGAAAATGTTTTTCTAAACCTACGTCACACCAGGCCGCACCTCACGATCTCCAAATAATTTTTATTTAAATTTAGGTCCTTTTTAAAATCTACGTTAAATTGTAAATAATCTGATAATAAATGGCAAAATAAAATCTTATAATTCATATAGTGTTAGTTTCATGAAGCAATAAAAACCAACATCTTTTTTTTTCGAAATAAATAAATAAAAAAATTTCGAAGTATTATTGTTTTTCCGTATGTAACAAATATTAATTTGATCGTCACAATTTCAAGACATTTACAAAAGTTCCGTGTTTCACAATTGGCAATTTGGCTGTTAGTGAATGGCAGAAAACAACAAATAACTTTTCTTTGCCCTGAAATAATTAAAACGAAAATGTTATATTGAGAGATTTCTTCATGAGATCTGCAGGGTAATGAAGCAGTTTGTTCATTTCTGGATCTGTATTATCAATATAGATAGTAAATTCATTTATTAGTATGATTGAAATGAATTATTATGGACTTTAAAACAAAACGTTTTCGTGGTCTGCGATCTATTCCTGTTAAAAAATTTAAATTAACTCAAGAAAATAGACATTAGAAATTTAAAAAATAGATACATCTTTGTCATAATTTATAGTACAGTAGACCTTTAAACGTGTGACATTAAAACACCAACAGCGAATAAAAACTTATTAAAGCTGGAAATTTTTTCCCTTGTCACCAATCCTTGTGTTCAAGATCACAAAACTCAAAACACCACAGGCTAATACTGTTTTGGTGTAGAACACGTATAAAGTGGGACAGCCAGGCATCGGGGAATCCTTTGATAACTCGACAATGTTTGATTGCAAGTTTTATCTGAGGGCAGTCACCTCCGAGCATGAGTCCTACCGCCGACACAGCACTGTCTAGGACAGATAAACAGCCTCCGTTGTTATGATAATCGTACATATTTAATTTCAGAATACATATGTCCTATGAATATATGTTGTTCCGATAAGTGTCGAGATATTAAAACGTTTAATGGTAGCCAACACAGCGGGTTCAACGATCTCACGCTTTACAGAAATTTACTACGATAAGGATTATTGATCTACGATAGTATAAGTAAAATATTTTCATTAAATCATTAACATTTACTTTGTGAATTTGAACTTATTGGTCCTGTTAATATAATAAACATTTCACATAAAATTTAAAAAAAGGACGTACATACGTTTTTCCACAGCACAGTAGACCCTCCAACCCTGCACTGAATGAGTTTTAATTCACAATGATTCCGTATCTTTGGCTGTATACAATAGTAATAATTTAAGTTTTAACATAATTTATTTTACACTCAATATTTACTGTGGAAAGTGATTTAAAATAATTCAGTGAATTAGTAAGTAAAGTCCATAAAGTTATTACATTTTAATATTTAATCTGCCAAACTGTGGCAGGTTAAGAAAGAAGTCGGTCCCTGGTCCACGGACAACGGTTCGAAAAGGGAAAAGGCCATACTTACAAGACTACGTATAGGTCATACAAGAATAACGCAAGGGCACCTTCTGGCCGGAAAGGTACCGCATAGGTGCCCGTTATGCAAGGATAGAATGACGGTCGAGCACCTCTTCAACTGTAGAAGGCTTGATGTATATAGACAATATTTTGGTATATCTTTGCGTAGGCACGGCAGCGGGCACAGGTCGCCGTTACGGTACCTCAGGGCTATAGGGATTTTTAAATATATATAGTTTTGTTATGTGTGTCGTCTGGAGAGTAAAAGTAAGTTCTTAGCGAGAGTGGAAAGGGTTCAACTCGACCCCGCCCCGAGGAATATCGAGTACTCTGGGGGAGTAAATGTGACCAGACTTATATGTTTCTATCGAGTGTTTGGTTTGTGTTAATTTATTGTAATGAATATAATTTATTAGCGTGAAAGAAAGGGTTGCTTATAACCCCGTCCCGAGGAATATCGAATACTCTGGGGTGAGTGTATGAAGCCTGGAGAGTAAAAGTAATTTATTAGCGTAAAAGAAAGGGTTGAGTATAACTCCGCCCCGAGGACTATCGAGTACTCTGGGGAGTGAATGTGACCAGATATCTATGTTTGTGGTGATGTATTGTATGTTTTGTTTCTATTCTGTACACGACAACCTGAGGTACAAACGAGAAATTAGCAATCTAGGAAATCAACGTAGTATATATTTGAAATCAGAGAGTCAGTAACCGGATCAAGACGCACAAATGGCTGCAGTTTAAAACCAAATACGCGCGAAAGAAGAGAAAAAGAAGGATGACCTCAATTGTTTGCCGACCCATAAACTTACTATTTTATAATTATTTTATATTTAATATTGTTCAATATCTATTGCGTTAATGAAATTGCTGAAAATCGTGTGGTGTTTCTGTACTAGGCATTGAATTGTTGTTGGCTTGACATCTTATAATGTACAATTACTTTTAAACTTTACTTTTATATAAATGACTAAGATTAATGATAGATAGATTAATGTCTTTATTGATTTTTCATATAATATACAATTATACTTAGATTACGCTTTGTCCATGACCGTTAGCGGAGTTGTTGCTTACGTAAACTCATAATTTACTTAAAATGTAAACAATTGAATTTTTCAAAAGAGTAATTTAGTGAGAGATCAATCCAGCAGTCATCTTATTCTTCTATAATTGAATAAATTGTATAATTATTACTCTTTTTACTCGATTTAGAAAAAATACACAAATCCATATCATAAATATTACAAGGGAAGTTGAAAAGGAAACATGCAAATAAATATTACACTGAGAACCAAAAAGAGTGGCCACCTTCAATATTTTTAAATATCTTTTTAGACAATCCTCCGTTGATTATCTTTCAGCAATATTCGGTCCATATGAAAAGATTGGAAGTAAATAAAACAGAGATAAAATATCCCACTTATGTTTACAATAGTCAATCTCTTCTTTGTTGGTTTTTCTGTTCTAGTAGTTTGATTTGACGTTGTACTATTTTTACGTTTCAAATTTGTTTGAGTGGTGGTTTTAAGTGATACAGATTCTTCTAGAATCAAAGCATTATCCGAAGATGGAAGAAGAGAAGAGTATGTGGCCAGGGTGCTTGACATTCCCACAACTACTGTCCGAAGAGCCTTTCATAGTACCAAAGTCCTGGAGGTTATTCAAGAAGGTATGGATCAAGTCGCCATCGTGTCAAATCGTTTTATTGTTTCGAATTAACTGAGTAGTTTTACACCCTATAAGTTGAAATTCAATTCTTTATAAATTCAAAGCTCTTGAATTTTCAAAGGCTCCGAGGCTTTACAATTTTTACAAAAAGGAACATAAACATCTAACAAACAAGTAATAAATATAACAGGTGCTTTCTTATAATACTCGTAGGATATATGATTAGTACAAGATGCTTTATGTTTGTTTTTTCAATTTTTCAAAACAATTCTTAATGTATCCAGAGTAAAATATGCAATTTATCATTTACCATTAAGGGTTCAACAAACTTAATTTTTGCAGCTAATAATGAGGGATTTAAAATGTTCACTCCAGTTCTCAACATGTACTGTTCCACCCACCATAGATCTAGCCTTTTAAAAGTTTATTCCTAATTCCCCAAGTTATCTTCTTTTTTACAAGTAAGAATAAACAATCGAATGCATAATTTTTTCTTCCCAATGGCAGGTCTCTTTGTATTACGTTTATTCGAATTACTTTTTTTGTTCTGATATAAAATCATATACCATATAAAATTATAATAAAGATATATTATTCTATATCAATTCTATATTAATGTTTATATTTTTTAGTTTAGTTTAAAATTTTTACCTTTTTTGGGAGAAAAATTATACAGTTTAGCTCAGGCTCAGTTCAGCTTCAAAATTTCAAATGCTGGCCTATACATCATGACAGATCATTTTTACGGACTTTGTACGCTGGGAACAATGGAGCAATCGGATTTTAAATTGGTCAAAAATGAGTTATGACAAAAACTTAAAAAAACGCAGTTCGTTTGTTTCCTTGTTAATTCCGATAATTTCCTTCTTCATTAAAGTAAACATTAATTTATTGTCTTTATTGTTTACATTCTGTCATTGTTTGTCCACTCGCATTATGAGAGAAAATCTTAATTTTTGGAAGTAAATAAATTGTACAATAGTACATTTCGTTACATTCAGTATTCAATTCGGAAAGACCCGAAGAGCACATTTTCCGATCAACAGCGAGTTGATATGTACGACTGCTTTATTGATAGTGATGGCATTGCTCGTCGTGCAGTCGAGTTGTACTCCCAGATATTTCCTGGTCGCCCCAGAGTAAACCAGAAAATGTATATCCGTGTTGCTCACAATATGGAGGAGATACGAATCACTGCTGTTCCATCACTAAAAAACCGGTAGTGTAATTTCTACGAGGAGGACATTTTACTGTATGTTCGCAATAATCCGAATTCCTCTCTCAGATATGTTGGAAGGGTTTTAGGTTTGTCAAAAAATAAAATTAGTAATGTACTTCGGATTTACAGTTTGAAGCATTACCACAAACTAAACAGTTGGAAATTTTGAACGTGGACAGAGGAAATTCCAAGAATTTCGTATTCTTGTCATCATCAGGTAGATCACAGTATCAACATTTGGTGTTGATTCTTTGGAATAAATCAATTGGGCCTTATTCCTATGAAAATAATTTAAATGGTGCTCGGTTCGTCAATTTTTCAGGGGGTTTTACCAGCACTATTAGAAGATGTTCCTCTGCAACAACGACAAAGAATGATTCTCCAGCTTGATGGATGCCCCTCACACAATTGTTTGCAGGTGAGACATTTGAATAGTCACTTCCGGGATGGGTAGATAGGACCTCATGGCCCGATCTGTTGGCCTTCCTGGTCATACTATTTAAATCCACTTTAAAACAGTGTCTACGCCAACCATAACCCCGCAAAATCAGTTGAAGAATTGCGGCAAAGGATAGAAAATGCTTGTCAATCCATCTCCCCTGACTCGATCGCTCTGAGCACCGGTGAAGAGTGGTTAAAAAGAGTACATTTTTGCAACTTTACGCAAGGCAGGCGAATATGAAATGTGATTAATAAATATCAAACCAAATGACTTAGAATTTTAGCTCTAGAAATGACAGACAGATATCTGCAGGTCTGAAAGAAGTGAGCAAACTCCCTGAAAGTGATAGGCATCTTCCCGCGCATTATGGTCACAGAGAGGGCAGAAGCTAGACTTTGTGTTTATAAATAAATGGCATAATCTTAACTAAGGGAACAATTATTGGAATTAAGAACGAAACAGTCTTAATGCGTTTATCCAAACTTTTTTTCCATAACTTGTCATTTCTTTGACCAATTTAAAATCCGTTTCAATTATTGTTTTCAGCGTAAAAATTATTTAAAACGGTAAGGTCGTATTTGAAATTTTGAAGTTGAACTGGATCTGAGATAGCCTGTATAATTTTTCTCCAAAAAAGGTAAAAATTTGAAACTACACTAAAAAATATTAAACACTTATTTTTTGTCTTTTTGGTGGACGTCATTGGTTCAAGTGAAATTAAACCGGGCCATCTAAAAAGAACACCCTGAATATCATACAATCTTTCACTTGTATTCACATTTTCGTTGCATAGAATTTCTTGTAAAAATTAAAAATAGGATTGGTTTGTCTTGTATTCGTAATTATGTCATTAAGAACATCTATTAGGATTCGTGGTCTGATTGACCTAATAAATTGTTTTCAATTAATTAATATTTAATTAAGGTTTTGGTTGAGATAAAAAAGTCAGTGTCACAAGCGGGATTCGAACCCACGACCTTCGGCTCAACACGCCGCTGCTCCAACCACTTGAGATTCGATCCTTTCGGACACTAACTTCCCATCTCAACCTCGCCTTTTGAATTTTCCCTCCTTTTTGCCATTTTTTCAAATGTGTAGTCTATTTGATTCTCGGCGACAAATGAAATGGCCACTTAGAGCTTACTAGCTAACTTAGAGCTAGCTAAGTACACTTTATTTTTGCTAACTACTCTTACGTTTCGTAGTCCGATTTACCAAACAAATTGTTTTCAATTAATTCATATTATATTTAATTATGGTTTTGGTTGAGATAAAAAGATATGTCATTAAGATCAAAGTGTAGTACCTTTTCTTCTCGTAGGGAGTCCAGTAGATTAAACGGATTTTGGAGAGAGAAAAGTGTAAAGGTTAAAATAGGCATATTCTTGCCAAGCAAATATTAATGGAATTGTGAGGTATTTTGGTTGGGGCGTGTGGTGACGTACCTGCAGTTCGTTTGTCTCATTCATTTTGACTCATTATGGTCTGCTGGTCCTGGCTGGTTTTGGTCTTGTAGTTTTTCGATTAATGCAGGCTAGGTGACGTACCTGCAGTTCGTTTGTCTCATTCATTTTGACTCATTATGGTCTGCTGGTCCTGGCTGGTTTTGGTCTTGTAGTTTTTCGATTAATGCAGGCTAGTATGTCGAGAACGATCTGCTGGAAACAGCTGGAACGAGCTGCTGGAAGAATTCTGATAAAAGTTCAAATTGTTAAAGAAAAAAGTTTCTTTTTTATTTGTTAATCAGATTTGGTCAAAAATTGTGTATATTTCTGTGACCCAAGATGATAAACAATGAAGGTGCTTGTAATTAGAAACTAAATTAGCGAATACTCTGCCTTTTAGAATCATATCAATTAGTTGTCTTGAATTATCTTGGTGCAATACTTGTATCAAAATTGCGTGAACAAGTTGGGTTAACAGATTATCTGTTTTATTTTTATTTGAGAATCATGGAATTTACTTATTGGTCCAAGACCATGTTTGATTTAATCGCCAGTTCCTGATGACATCGAATCCTGTCCAAGGCCCACTGAATCACTCCCTTGCCGGTTCCTCGTTTTCCGAGAATGAAATTCTCATTTGCATGGAATTCTTTCCGTCCCGTTGTGTTCGGCTGGAAAAAAATACCTAATCGAGAATCCAGCTGTCTTGTTAACTATTAAAAAGGCCTTTACTATTTCCGCCGGAGTCGGCCGAGGTGAACTTCCCAAAGGGCCGTCAACGGAAAATTACTATTCAGATGCTCAACTATTCATATTGTATATTACAAAAAAAAGCCTTATAGATTTCCGGCTTTCTTTTTTGACAAAGAGCCAAACATGATTTTTTCATTTTGATAAAAAAAATAATATATATACTTTATAGGTATATCCAAAATTATCCTTATCAAACGTTAGTCTAAAAGTCTTTGAAAAGGACGATTAACTCGCATTTTTATAGCGTAAAGTTTGGAAAAATAAAACAACAAATACTTTCAACAGTGTCGAGGCAAAAATTCCTTTTTGACCATTGGTTTTTAAATTTTCAAAGAATACGTGATAAAATAAAAAATTTAAATATTTTCTATCATGCATCCCAAATTAAAAAACTTTCAGGATTTGACCTTATTATCTATTTAAACGATGTTCTACAAGTGATTGTTCAGATTTTATAGTTTCCATTTAAAACATTAACGTCATAAATGAATTTCCTTTAGGCCTGTTCACACTTATATATATATACGTGAAGCTAAAATTTCACAGTAAACAAAGAAAGTTGACTTCTCTGTTTTTTAATGATCGGCATGCAATTTTGTATAAAATAAAAAATCAGGGCTTCTATGATAATGAAAACTATCAACTTATTTCTCACTGGGACATCAGCTTCCAATGCTGGAGTCAAACAAGAAGCTCTTCTGAGTTCAATACTATTTTCGCTGTACATCAATGACTTGAAAAAAAACGGTGGGGATATGCAATTAGGAAAATACAAAATTAAATTTTTAGCATAGACAGACGACAGTTAAGCTAATCAAGTAAGGATTCAACCCTCTATCAGCCTACTAAATATATCAAATTTAAAGCTAAACCTGATTCTTAAAATTCTAATTGTCAAAAAAATGTGAAAAATCAATAGTTATCACAAATTAATACAAAAAATTTAGTCGTAACCATCTTTTTCAAAAAACATTTTCCTACTTTTCTCGCGTAATAATTCTCCAGCCAAGTCGTATGTTATGGGATATATTATTATTATTATATATAAAGTATATTTAGAAAAGAAAACAAAATATTACATTTTTTTTACAAAATAATAAAATATCACTTGTAATGGCATGATCTAGTCGTCTGCCAGTTGACCCTTACATATTTACATTCAAATAAAACTTAAATTAACATACAAATTATAAACTTAACATAAAATTATCTCTGCAGCGCATCTATAATATATCTATACAGACTAAACCAATCTTTCCCATTTAAAAGTTCTATATACTCACGGAATGTCAAACGACATCTGTGGAACCAAATTAACCTAATGTTCTCCAATGTTGGACAAACTGCCAAAAAATGAAACAAATCTTCCACCGTTTTTAGTTTACATATATAGCATGCTTGGTCTCTTTCCTCCAGCCAAGGCTTAAAATTTATATATAATAATTGACCTCTCGCGCGAAAAACAACCTTGATCAAATTCCAGTTGTATTCCTTATACAAGTAATTGTTTTCTCCAAGATCGAAGTTCAATTTCTTCTATATTAAATGGTATGTAGAACATTGCACTTTTCTTAAACATTCTTCTTTATGATGAGTTTCTACTGCCTGCAATAATTGTACTGCCCAAATTTTGAAATCTTTCGCATCTGTAAAATTTATACGAGAACTACATTCAGTCCGGAAGACAACACTTCCAATTCTTTAAACCAAAAAATGTTTTTTTTTTATTATCTCCTGAGCAAGAAGGTTGGGCAAACGATCTTGTTTCAGACCCAAAACCCGCTGTATATAATTTAAATGACTCCTCAACGTATACATAAACAAGGTCTAAAGCCTAATTCCAAATAAAGAAAATAACTTGGTGTATAATAGGGAGCGCCATACAACTTCTTAATAAAAAAACAAAGAAGTTTTTCTACCACTTCATGGTAGCCCCATACTTGTGACGCATAACACATCACAGCCCTAGAGTTATGGAATATAACTCACCTCACGGCGTCCTCTGCAGTTGTGAATAAACAAACACATACACAAAAGCAAGATAAACAGAAGAGCCTTACTTGATGATAAGCCCCTACATTGTTACTACCCCAGAGTACTCGATATTCCTCGAGGTGATTAGGGATAGCCCCACCATTCAAGCAAATAAATGCATTCGTTCCAATGCATAACACCATACAAATGAAGGTACAAATATCTGTACAATATACAAATACCATTTTTAAGAAAGCATCTCACAATCAAAGAAAGATCAATGTCATCTGACCCGAGATTATCAATAACAACATCAAGCCTCAATTAAAAATAAAACTTTTTATGTCAACAATTCAGGCTAATCAAACCACATTAGTTGCCATAGCACGTAGATATGGTGAAATAACAAATTAGAGGAGATTGAACTGATCCTCAGATTCTTCATAAAATATAATATTGGCTCCACCCAGAACCGTAAGTGCATTTATCAGCCTCGAATTTAATTTGTGACTACTACACGTGTATGTAACCAAATTTCGTTGTTCAGCATCTCCAGGGTCTTAGCCCTACATATTTTCACATATCCAAAAATTACTACCAAAACAGACATAGGCTGGTTCAGTCATTTAAAATAATAAATGGATGAACGAATTGAAATAAGTTTATACAATTTAAAGTACGAAAATTAGGAAATATATATATATACTAAACAAAAGGCTCTTCTACGCTAGAACGACTTAACTTTTTCAGTTTCATTATTGATGGCAATGGAAATTTCTTATTTGATTTTAGAAATATTGCGCATTACTTTGCCAAATATTTGAATAATTTATTGGTTTTTTGATACTTTTCATTGTATATTGATACCCACATCGTACATAATCATCAGCGTATTTATGCAATGAAAATGTATACCGCCAAAATAGAAAACAGAAAATTTTGTGAGTGGTAAAGCTTCATTTGGCCATGTGTCTACGCAAGCTTGTTAATAATCAAATAATAAATTTTCTAAGTATCAAAAAATATATTACGTTACAACTAGTGCAGGCTTAAAATATAATATAATCCTGAAAGATGCAAGTAAGAATAATGATTTACATACAGGCATATTTTAAAATATTGGTTTACGCCTAACAACTGGGAAACATTCACCGCTCGACAGTTGTATGTTTTCAATGTATGCGTGTGTAAATGCCTGATTGTGCGCCCAGAAGATTGGGCAATAGTTCCCTGAAGGCCTACGTTTTAATAGATCATGTGGTCAACGCATATGTTTTCGCTAGTTGAAGAAGGAAAAACTGTATTGTGGCACATATCATCGCCAACAAAAATCAAGTAGGGAAAAAAGTTTGTAGGGTTGTTATGAGAAATATGTCCATTTAAAAACAGACTTGTTTCAACATAGTGAAACTTTCCTTCTATCGTTGCTGTTTCGGATTAGAGCATCGATCGTGATCACCTCACCAGTCATTGTCCGACCTTTCTTCCTGTCTTTGACGACCTTGGTCTACGAAAGGGGTGTACGTGCAAGGGGTCCCGGACCGGTCCGGTAGGTGCAAGGTGCAGAAAACTTAACGTTCGTACTTCGGGGGAGAGACCGGCCGGCCTTGTCTAGGTCGGCAGAAGATCGAATTCTCTTCTCTTCGTACAAATGGCAGTCGTAGTTTTTTCTTTCTTTTTTTTTTTTTTTCTTTCGCCATCAAAAGCGTACATGGTGTATATTTTGTTATCATCGTTGATTGCAGCTCGAGTGGCCAGATAGGCTATCTACGACTAACTTCTTCACTGAGCGGTTTGGCATTGGTGTTTAAACCAGATTGCCCTTCTTTTGTGCAAGGGGGAGGGGCCTTAAAGCTATAACTTGCAAAACTTATCTGCACAGATACGTCCAGCTCTAATATAGTTAGTTACGTTTCATGTGTTATCCCTGCATCCCCTAAAATTCGTAACTATTTGACTTAAAACAAATAAACCCGAGGATGAATTTACTATTAAAACTAAAAATGAAATGGTAAATGCACCTTGCTACCTTTGTTTAGGTGTGTGTGTTTTATGAGTATGGTGTGTGTGTGTGTGTGATAACGAATGATTGAACGTGAGGAAGAGGAAACACGCCATCAAAATTCAAACATCATCACTGTTCAATACAGTTATCAATTTTTCTTCAAAATCCATCGTTAACCCTGAAACTGGAGAGGATATCTTCAACTTCGACTAATACATAATACCAGTAATTGTAAGAACTTTCTGTAGACTGCGGGGTGATGAACTTGTAATTTGGCCGATACGATCATCCTTGTCTGCCTATTTTCTCTGTTTTGTTCGCCAGACGCGTTTTGGCATATTTTTTTCACTTTAACATTAATTCCCAAATGGCCGATTCATTCATTGCAAGACGTTTGTAATCTGACCGTCGAGAAATAAGTGATGTCTGTTTAATGTTGATTATTTCTTTGAAATGGACGTCATTTCTCTGACTGCTGGTACATATGCAAGTTAACATTTGAGCCGACTAGATTAGGATAGTCGTTTTTTTTTCTTTTTTTCCAAATGACAATAGTTCTATCAAACAATTCGATTTATATTAGTACATTTGAACACACACATGTAGAATCATTCCCCTTTAATGATTACAGTCTTTTAAAAATTGTTGTTATTACACAAAATGGAAAGCAATTTATCTTTCAAACCGAGTGAGTAAGAAATGCTTCTTATATATATTTTTTGGGGCAAAAACAGCGTCGTTAGGCGGACTAAAATGGTCGGTAAGACCAAATTACAGTTTCATCACGTAGATCTCGCAAAGATTAGTTAAAATTTTGTATGTCGAAATTCAAATTGAAACAAATTGCTTTCAGTTTGCCATCCTTAATTCTGCATGATTTAATTTACTATTTTATACCTCAAACAATTGTGCCTGTGATAGAAATATGTACGTAAAACCATTAAGTTCGGTAAAATGATTTTTTTACCATTGACATAAAAACAATGTATAGAGGCGTCGGTGGCCGCAAAGGTTTAGGCGTTGACATGGCGCTCATCACTGTAAGGTAAAGGTATCGGGTTCGAATCCAGCAGCCCTTCATTCGAACCCGACATACTTACAAATGTTGTTTTTTTTTTCAAAAACACTGCCACCCCGAGGGTTGATATGACCTCTGCTGTTGCAAACCCTCGTAAAAAAATAAAATAAAAAAGATTATTTTATATTTAAACTGTTTCAATTTTATTTTCAATACTGTACAAAACTTGAATTACGGATCAATATTGGATGTGTGTGAGGGTTATCAGTGTAAGATCAGTACATCGTCCATATTATGATAAAAATTACTTTTTTCCTTATTATTATCTAGTTTTGACAATCACCATTTTCAGAACATATTAGGACTGTCCAGAAAAATATTTTTTACCGTGTCGTGTAATTTTATTTTATTTTCCTTTGTTCTACTTTACGGTGTAGGTTTTTTCAATTAAGCACTAATTATTATACAAGCAATCTAGGCGTACCTTGTAATTACACTTAATGTTTTACAATGAACCAAGTTATACAAATGCTTATTACTTGTTTATCAAATATCTCTTTTCAGTTGTCTTAAATTAATACATAATTCAATTATGTGTAAAATGTGTATGTATTAGTTGAAAACGTAAAAGAAGAAAATTACTTTATATTAATTTTTACAAATTTAGTACATATTAGAATTGTCTTCGTTTGTTAAATTTAATTTCTTTCATTTTATTCCAAATGTATGTGAGTTTATTATTCTAAAAGTACAAGATAAAAAATATTTTTTTAATTTTCTAAATACTTACATTTTTTTTTAATTTAATGCTGTACATCTTGTAAATTTTGTGTACTATATGTATGTGCGAAGAAATGTTGCCATGCCAGGAAAAGTAATTAATTTTTACAAATATAATAAATGTATCTAACTTAAGTAAGTATAAGCGGCGCAACTAAATTATTATAAAGACTTTTATTGGGTTGTCCGGAAAATAATGCAGGATTTTGGTATTAAACAAAAAAAAAGAAACTAGTTACTTTAAAGCAATGTTCTTTAATCAAAATANCATACAAATGAGTAATCCTGTAAACGTAAACAGAATATTTTATATAGATTTTTTTTAATGAAAACTTAAAATCCTGCATTATTTTCCGGACAACCCAATATATGCTAAACTATATAAAAGCATATAGCAAGGCTGCTTGGAAATATATGAGTACATGTTTTACATTTTTTATACATGTTACATTGTGAATGGACGGTCGACTAACAAAAAAAATGTTCCTTTATGTTTTCTTTCCATAAAAATTATTCAACGGAATCCAAAAGTAAAAATAATTAATTACCATCCTTTAAAAAAGAGTCGAAGTGATTATTCTAATCTCTTTGTCTCTAGTAATTTCAAATAATATCAAACTAGTCAGTTTTTTCTTTTGTGTTATATATGTTAAATAAGTGAAAATTGGATTTTTTTTATAGTCAGACAATAATACGCTAAAACCATCAAAACCTCTTTTAATTTTATTCCCATTTATATTTATTACTTTATTACTACATTTATAATTATTTTTTTGTTATATTTATCATTATTTATTCCCAGGCTTTGAACAAAGCTTATAAAAGCGAATAATGGTTCGCCAGAATAAAATTTAAAAATATTTCTAAATAATCCAATTTCTTAGTTATTTTCGGATTAAATTTAAAATAGATAAATTGTCAATTAATGATTGAGCTCTGTTGTTTTGTGATTGAACAGTTCGCGGCCGGATTTGTTGACGGATAATCAGAACAGAAAATATTATGTGAAATCCGACGAACAAGTAAATATAATTGTTATAACAGTTACAACACAACTGAAAAATAAAACAACGTACAACAAAGTAAAACTTGGGCGAGAATGGCGAATTCAGAGGGGGTGAGAAGCCACCCTTCCTTTTTTTCTCGTTGTTCTCGGAGCGTGCTAGCAAAATGGCACCCAGTGTGAATGAGTAATGGCCGAAAGCCATTTATGTACCTCTCTTCAATAGAAAATAGCTTTTTAACTTGAATTTTTACAGTCGCATTTAAATCAACTGTTATTGTTAATATGTAAAAATAACAATACAATTGTTATGCCTATTGTCTGACCTGAATTATCAAAACTTATAAAATTTTGAAATACCTGCTTTGGAATGATTAATACCGAATCAAAATATATACGGGCGACCTGAAAACCCAAATAGCCACAATTTGTGCAGCTGCTCGGTAAATGTTGTCAGAAAGGACTTCTTTTTTCCCCAACCGCTTTCGAACCAATCTTCCTTCCAGTATGTGCGTTTGATTGACCAATTGGAAAGCAATAATATACATGGTGTCATTTTTAGATGGCCCGACTGAATTTCTCTTGAACCGCTTTTATGACGCTATAAAAAAAAAAACATGTTTAATTTTTTTAGTCCAGTTTCAAATTTTAACCTTTCTTTTGGAGAAAAATTATACGGTGTACCTCAGGCCCAGTTCAAGTTAACGGTCACTAAACACCACACATTTATGGCAAAAAGTTTGAACAAATTGAAAAACGCATTTCGATTTGTTTCGTTATTAATACCAATAATTGTTGCTTCAGCTATGATTATGCCGTTTTATTTATAAACGCAAAGTTAGCTCTTTCCTCTATGTGACGGTAACGCGCGAGAAGATGCGAATCAATTTCTGAGATTTTGCTCACAACTTTCAGACCTGCAGGTATAATATGAAGTATTTCATTTCTAGAGCTGAAATTCCCAATTAAAAATCTCCTTCATCACTAATACCTTTTGCTCGGCACGCCTGGAGAATTAGATACGAGTGGCTTCTTGATATGCAATGAATGTCAATTCTAGGATCTTAATTTATGCTTTGTCTGATGTACTGTACATTTTGAATCTTACAATTTTTCCATATTTCCATTATCTGTCGTTCCTGCTTCTTATAAATTATTCATTTATTTATTTTTTGTTATAATATATCCATAATTGCAAGCTTTATTATGTAATTATCTCAGCAGACGCTCCTAACCGTGCTTACACTTTGTACCATTTGTTGTATCTTAGTAAAGAATTCTTATCATTCTATTCAAGCATTGGATATTTTTGTGTCTAATAAGTATTATTTCTATTATTGTAGGAATGTCCACTCAGTGGTTTTGAAGCGTTTCCTCACTGGATAAAATTATTTACATCGCCGGATGTTTCACATCCACACCCGCATTTTACGTTCCATAATAAGGTGATGGGTAGGAAGTAAGTTGCAAAATAAATTTTCAATTTAGTTCCTACCCATCTTAAACAATTGAGTGTATAGATAATGTGTGGTGATTAGTGACCGTTAGTCGATATTTATTTAGAAATCGTGAGATGAGGTCTGGTGTGATGTAGGTTTCAGAAAAACATTTTCTTTATCGTGCCAACGTTTCGATCTTTATTGAGGTCATCTTCAGGGCTCAAAGTGTTTGTATTCTGTGTAATTGTGCCATTCTTGCGTGTCGTGTCGAGAGTGCCACTGGGTGTTATTACACAGAAGACAAACACTTTGAGCCCTGAAGATGACCTCAATAAAGATCGAAACGTTGGCAAGATAAAGAAAATGTTTTTCTGAAACCTATATCACACCCGACCGCATCTCACGATTTCTAAATATATAGATAATTGTAATTTGGTCGCGTTACCGATAATTTGGGTCTACTTATCTTCGCTATGTTGGTTTGACTGTAGACACGTTTTGTAATTTTGCGTTTTGTGTTATTTAACAAACGTTATTAGTTTAACAAACGTTCTGTGCTATTTTTGAGTCAGGTTTCTAAAAGTCATGAGTGGTGAGTATATCGAAGTTGTTATTAAGCTGTTAGTTTAGCTTATCGCAGTCTTTGATGAATTAATTATAGTTTTTTTTAAAGTTTTTTTTTGTGATTTTCGGAGCTTTCTATTTATTCCTTTTTTACTAATAGGGTTGTTAGTTATGTTATTCATTTTCAGTGTTTGGTGTATGTTTGTATACTTCCAGATTTTCCAACGAGTCCATTTTTTCCAAACCTTTTGTCATAACTTCGACATTTTTTGACGAATTTAAAATCCGATATCAGAATTGTTTTCAGCATAAAAAAACCGTTAAAATGATTTGTCAGGATGTAAAGGGTCATATTTGAAATTTTAAAGTGGATCTGGGCCTGAGGTACATGTATCCTCAAAAGGGCAAACATTTGAAACTAGATTAAAAAATAGTAAACACATTTTTTTTTCTTTTTGATAGTGTAATTGGTTGAAGAGAAATTATGACGGGTCATCTAAAAAAGGACACCCTGTATATAAATATATACATATTTTTAATAAGTATATATTGATAGTACTGATGAACGAGGATATATTCGTCGTTAGTTGGATAGCTTGACAAAAGAACTGACTGTTATCGTAACTTATTAGTTTCATCTCTGTAAGTCTTTTAATAGAAAAATAAATTTTATGTCCTAGGCTGATCGAAATATATTTAAAACATTACAAGCCAACTCAACCAGTTTAAATTGAAAATTTGTCGCTAAGATTATACCGGGAGAGACGGAACAGCGGAAAGTTAGCCCCCACAATGCAAAAACCAGCCTGAGGGCAGTTTCCAGGTGGCGGGGTGCAGATGTTGTAGGCCTTTGGCCGGCGTAGAAGAGGGTTGACACCCTCTGTTACCTGTACCAGGTAATAGAAGAGGAGGGTGGGCCAAGGCCGAGGAGAAAAAAATCTTCTCCAGCCGGGAAATAGGTCTTGTGTTCGTCCAAGCATGAACTAATTTTATAGTTTCTATATGAAGAACTAAATAGGTTCAGTTCACTCATATAGCTGATAGGAAACAGCTATAAAAATAATAACACATACAAGCGTCATAAAATTGAAAAACAATCAACTTTCTTGGAAAAAATCTTTTTATATTAATAAAATAATCATAAAAAAACTTTAGACCGGAAATCATTGTTTTTTGTTGATAGAATATGGAAATATTTTACGTTTTTATCATAAACATCTACTGCTTCAGTTGGTTTCATATACAGTTCCTGATCCGAACTAAAATCGACCGAAAGGTCGACGAAAAATATAAATTTTGTTGATTTCTTTCCAAAAAAGCCTCAACCCTTTTTATTTTAACCTCCACAGCGCCATAAAACGATAGCACACGCTTTCTTACGGAAGGCAAGGATATTAAGCCGGTGCATCACAAAAATGTTTTCTTCTGAGAGGAAAAATTGGCCAAACACTCGAAGAGGAAAATGAAATTATGCTGATTTCCTTCCAAAAGAGGATTCAGGATTTGTTTGTTTTTTTATAATCTAACTTCCAAAAAAATTGTCATCAACGGCTGATACATACCTACCTAACCTCTTAACGATTGAAATGACGGGCGTATAGCAAAAACCAGTTCTGATGGGACTGAAAATTGGCCGAAAGTTCCAGTAAGAAAATGAAATTTTGTTGATTTCTTTCCAAACGAGGCTTCAATCCTTTTTCTGCTCTGATCTCTAAGTATTCTCATCAAACGTTATATATACAGCCTCAGAACGATTAAAATGGCGGGTGCATCACAATAACAGGTTCAGATATAGGCTGAAAATTAGCCAAAAACTCGAGGAAGAAAATGAAATTGTTTTTCCAAAAAAGACCTCAACTCCTAATATTCTACTTTAACTAGAATTTAAGAAAAAATGAACAATTTTCGCCGGATTATAAAAATGTCTCATTTCTCTGTGAGAAAATTACAAAATATAAAAAAACCTTAGACATGAAATCGTTATTTTATGTTGGCAGAATGTTGCAACATGTGCATTTTCAACATTAACACAAAAAAACATCTTTAAATAATTCAAACTTCAAACCAAATACGATATTAATTCTTCCTATCGTACATCCAGGATATGAAAATATCGAATCAAAATTCCGGAAAATTGCCAATCCTTTAAATTTATTATTTAAAATAAAACTCTATTCGGACTGTGTCACACTGATTCGTTTTCTCACGCCTTTCACCCCTTTGTGAACTTTACACATGCGTGCACAACACTACAAAATTTATGATTGAACTCAAAAGCCACAAAGAGCACAGAATGGTTTATCAATGCGATAAAAGGCCCCAGAGGCTGACAAATATAATCAGCCAACCGCATCGCGTTTTAATTCCACAGGAAACTGGATAAAAGGACAGACGCCAACAATCGTCACTGGAGGCGTCAGGCCGAAACGCGTCCGACATTAGTTCAAAAAAGTCGGATCAGATAATAAACATCAACATATTAGGAGATTTTATTTTGTATGTTTAAGTAATAACAAAACATCCACTGTTGGATTAATTAACAGCATTTATTACCAAACTATTATTGTTCGTTATTTAAACGTTAATGCAGCACTGTGTCCAAGTGTTAAACTCATCGAAGTAGACCAATCAGGTATGATCGATATTGATCAAACTTTGGGAAACGTTAGTTTTCACACTTCAATATCCGTTTGTAAGTCAACATATTGATAAAAGTCAGTGGCCTATTTTTCATTAAATTACAGTTTATTTATTAGAAAAACAACAAAACAATTTTAAAATTTGAAACGGTCATTTAGGTAATTAACAAAAAAAAAACAGAATTTGATACGTTTCATTTAAATTTGGCAGTAGTAAACAAATACTTTAACAGAAGAAACTAAAAATTAATTAGGTTTAACATTTATATTAGGACGCAATGTATTCGGATTGTTCAATAATTAAGATAATATTTTGCAGTCATATTCTTTTAGGAACTAACAGTAAGACACAAGGTAAAATCGAACAGCTAAACCCTTTAGCTTAGGAACACAATGTATTAAGTCGGTGGCCGTAACGGTTAAGGCGTTCATCATTGTAAGGTAAAGGTCCCGGGTTCGAATCCAGCAGGCCTTCATTCAAACCCAACAGACTGACAAATGGGCTCTATCAAAAACGCCCCCATTATAATCTCGTAGTTCAAATATCCTAGAAAAAAAGTTCTTTGGTTTAGCTTTTTATCGATATCCATGTCGTAATGTAAAACGGGACGAGTTTCTATTATCTCTTGTAGATACTAGTCGATGCATGCTACCAACAAATCGTTTATGAGTGTATATANTATATATATATATATATCGATAAAACCGAAAGATATCGATGAAATCAAGTTTTTCAAACGCTGCCAGGTCCATGATTTAATATCGTTCTGAAAGGAATCAGAAAACTAGAATTGGATCTTGATGTAATACACCAGTATCAACTAAATGTAAGGTACCTCAGGGTACAGTTTTATGTCCTACCTTTTCCCTATTTACATTAACGATTTATTAAAACTGAACATTGTTGGGAAAATCTTTAGTTACGTTGATGGCGCTACTATTATTTATTAAGTAAAAAAATTAAATGAAATTACTAATTCCATTGATAAAGAATTTTTGTATATAAAAGATTGGCTTCATCAAAATTCTTTGGTTTTAACTTTAGAAAAACTAATGTCATATCCTTTTCATTTAAAAAAATAAAAAACATACCGTGTTAAACAAACATAAAATTATTTTACATACTTGCAGAAATATTTTAAAATTTTTCTAACAATCAAACTTTATTTTTCAGATCAAAACAATATATGTAAAGAGAAATATAAAACGTTTTTATAAATTTCGAATACTTAGAAGCATTTTACATTTAACTACGCTAAAAGCAGTTTATTTTGCTTTAGCACAATCCATATTATGTTATAGGATTATTGTGTAGGATAATAGTAATGTGTGGTGATTAGTAACCATTAATCGATAATTATTCAGAAATCGTGAGATGCGGTCTGGTCATCGACGATTTCTGAATAATTAAGTAATAGTAAGTAATACTTAGTAATAATTAGTATTACGCGCCCTAAAAGTTACTCAAAATTTTCTAATAAAAATAATTTTCAAATAAACCGTGAGTATGCAACACAAACGTACCATACAAAGAATTTAAGGTTTTAAATTTAAAACAATTATTTTAAAAATGTTCATATCTTCGTATGTTTAAATATTAATTATTTCATAAATCCTTAAACTTATGTCACACAAGATTAAACCATTGCCATGATTTACCAAAAATAAATACAACTAAATACTATAATTTTCTTATAACAGGGTTTTACAAATATAAATAATTTTCTTATAAATATATTTATGAAAATAGAATTAATATCAGTAATTTCAGAAGTTTAATCAGTTACAAAAAGTATACATTCATACATTCTTAACTCAAAAGGTGAAGTTTCTCAGTATTTTTTTTCTAAATTAATATTATTTTTTGTTTGTTTTATCATAATAAAAGCCATGATTAATTTTGCAACTCCTTCTATATACAGTAAGTATTTATCCTTATGGAAAGCAGGCTGTAATGGAACAATAATAAATTACTATGGGTTTTTTTGTATTTTGTTTTATTATTCGACTTCGAATCCAAAAAATGGTATTATCTTTTGTATTTTCCATTAAGGTGAAATAAAGATTTATTATTTTTTATTATTAAACGATATTTATGGTTTCGGCATTTGACCTTTTCAGAAAAAATGCAAAATATCGAATCTGATAGACAAAACTAGCAAGAATATGGGAGTCCATTACGATCTGAGTCATTCAGAAGATTCGTATTTTCCTCTCCAACTTAAATTAGGATATGGCTTAATATGCTAGCATAAGGCAAAAAATAAATAATTTAATTAAATATCAACTTTTCTCCCGCATTATAAATTAGCTTTTATGAGGGTGATATAACCAACGAAATTTCGGCATTCAAAAGACCATCACCCGTTTTTCTTAAGTCCTTTTGTCTTAGTTTAGCTTTGATTTCAGATTCCAACTTTCTTTGTTTTCAAATCAAGTTAACATTAACTTTCTTAATTAAAATGTGTAGCAACTTGTTTTGCTTTTTGAAAAAGACTGAATCCATTTAAAAAGAACACATTTCAACTTACAAGTTTTAGCAGTACTTAATATGCTGATTGGGTCAGTTTAGAATTGAAGCGATCCGATAAAGTTTGATGATTCGGACGAATGGCCCAACCTAACTGCTTTATGATTATTTTGATGGAAAGGCATTCACAAAGCATCGTCGTAAGAGCATCTGTTAAGAACAAACGGGTTAATTATTCGGAAATCGTGAGATGGGGTCTGGTGTGATGAAAGTTTCAGAAAAACATTTTCTTTATCGTGCCAACGTTTCGATCTTTATTGAGATCATCTTCAGGGCCTGGGATTTACAAACAGTACATGTATTTGTTAAATTTAAACCTTGTTTGTAAATCCCAGGCCCTGAAGATGATCTCAATAAAGATCGAAACGTTGGCACGATAAAGAAAATGTTTTTCTGAAACCTACATCACACCAGACCCCATCTCACGATTTTCGAATAATCATCGACTAACGGTCACTAATCACCACACATTTCTAAACGTTTTAATTACGATCTTTCAACCGGTAGACGTCCCGATCAGTTGTAAACAACCCTCCCTTTTCTTTTTCAACTCGAAAGAAAAGTGAAATAAATTTTGGAAACGATGAAATAATAAAACGGATCGTCGGTTCTTCAGGCGAAGGAGCGAGGAGGTGAAGAGTGGGGTTGTTTGTCAACAAGGCACAGATGCAAACTTTTTATTACCGTTTCCTGCTTTCCAAAATCGCTACTTAAGCCCGAACGCGAACCTTAATACATGAGGACTAAATGATTTATGAAGTACATATTTTATACTGAAGGAAATTATATTTGCTATAAAGCAGATAAATTGTCTGTTTATTTTGAGAAAAATATTTTTAAATATGTAATACATTTTATTTTCACTTAAATTACTTTGTACCCTTTGAGGCACATTTTGGTTTACATTGTAATGATATCAATGCATAAAATGTTAGGATAGTCTAACTTTTTTTGGTCTTGTTACAAAGTTTCAACGAGACCTGAACGAAAACAACAGGTCTAGTCTTTCAACACTTACATAGATCGGCTTAAATGCATACTGAGGAACAAGCTTCAAAGCTCTCTAAGCCTACTAGACTGTCTTTGTACTTCACGTTTTTTTTTTTTTTTTTTTTTTTATCGGAATTGGGTATAATTTCACAACAAAAATCGGTTTAAAAGAAAAGCGATGAAAGTTGAATGGATCCTACTTTTAATGTCAGATTAGCTAAGCATCTAAACGCTTCCGCCAGCTTTCAAATCGTTCTATTGTGTCAAGGTATATTCCGTAAAAAGTGATAACGTGACGTAATGAAGGAAATACAAATTTAACGAAAATCGTAAGTAGTTTGTTCGTTTCTTGTCTGCCTCTACTCGTTTTTGGCCTACTCTTTAAATTTGTTGAAACTGTTGACCGAGAAACGCTCAGATGGGCGACTGAAGAAGGCGAGAAGACCGAAACAACGAGTTTGGCAGAAACGATCATAGACAGTCAAACTATATGTTCATCACCCAAAAAATAAATCTCGCAAAAATTATCTGCATAATTTTTTCAACTGCTGAAAATCTAAATTTCAATCTAATTCGATCATAAGAATCTTTAGGAAAAGGTCTACATAAACTCAATTAGTAACTCCCCGGTTATAATGAAATAAAAATGAGGAAAACACAATTGTTGCTTTTTTGGCACAAAACTACCAAGTTTAGCTAACTGAAAACATCTGTAAAAACCAACCATCCCTGCTAATTTCACAATATTGAAATACTCACACTCAACACGACACGCAAGAATGGCACAATTACACAGAAGACAAACACTTTGAGCCCTGAAGATGATCTCAATAAAAGATCGAAACGTTGGCACGATAAAGAAAATGTTTTTCTGAACGTACATCACACCTGACCGCATCTCACGATATCTGAATGAATACTAAAATACTGTAGATGTTTGTTTCCGTGACATCTTCGATTAGATCCTCCTTTAATTTAGTAGTTACCCATAATTTTGGTCCGCCTTTCCTCGTTGCCTGAGTCTGTCAGACGTGTTTTGGCTCCTCGCATTCCTCAGTGTTCAATTTGTTTTTTCTCAAATTAATTAAGAATTTTTACATCATAATTGTCTTAAATCATAATGGCCTGAACCATCATTAAAATGTTAGACTTACAAATAAATTATTTTAAAAAAAGAGAGACATTCACCCAGCGAAAATAAGAAACAAACTTTGTAACGACAAAATTATAGTTCATTACACAAAGAAATCTCATCAATTAGATCATCAGGTCCAACATACTACCGGAAATTAAAATTCTACTTCTCTGAATTGTCTTCAAGAGCAAATTGATTATTTTTAGACGAACATCGACGTCTTTCTACTCCATTTTTGTTTACTTTTAGAAAAATCGGCATGAAACAATGTAAATGTTATAATTTGAATATATTTATTGAGTAATATATGAGAAATACATCTACCATCTCAATTCGACCTACCAAAAAATGTATCGAAACCACATTCGGAAGCGATGCTTTATTCTTTTTGGTTTTCTATACTTTATGTTATATCTTGAATTGTAGAACGTTGAATACATATAGTAGTTGTAGAGAGAGTAGAGCGAGAGAGAGAGAGAGAGAGAGAGAGAGNTGTGTGTGTGTGTGTGTGTGTGTGTGTGTGTGTGTGTGTGTGTGTGTGTGTGTGTGTGTGTGTGTGTGTGTGTGTACTACATAATAAACCATATTTTCTCTGTAGTTCTTTATTATTATTATTTGGTTGATCGAGTTGATGATACAAAGCATTTGACCTGCCCGAAGAAATGCTGTTAACTTCGTTATTTTGGCGTAGAAAATGTTTGAAATTCGTCACTTTTTAAAATTATATTTATATTATAGAAGACGTAGAAATAATATTTAGTTGTTCGCATTAAAAATTATGTTTGGGCAGATGGAAACATACCTTAGGACATTGTGATGAATGTTTTGGAGAATGATCCTGGTCAAAGTATTGCCTTAACAATAACAATGTTATTTGCCGTGTTTATGAAATTCGCTACTTTTTATGTTATATTCACACAATAAAAGACATATAAACTTTGTGTATATAAAATTATGTTAGGGCAGATGAAAACATCTGTACGTTATAACGTCAGTCTTTTTATTGATCCTGGCCGAAGTTACGTCATTAACTCTTTTATTTGAATGTGGTTTCATTGAAAATGTACTTTTGTCTAATTTAACTTGACTCAGTTGAATAAGAAGAAATAATCCTTGGGTTTATTATGTTAAAATCACGGTTGAACTGATTGGAAAATGCAGTTTTGTCGTTTCCTGCCATTTTGGTTTGTCAGGAACGTTTCATTGGTGGATTAAAGAAGCTAAAACTCGTTCAACAAACAAAAATAGCGAGTATATGCAGACCAAAATGGTCGAAAACGATAAAACTACAGGGTCTTCTCGCAGACCCAGAGAGAAAATCACTATTTTGGAATTTTGAAGCTGAGAGCAAGTTATAGCCGGGTTGATTACTCCCAAATTCCCATTGGATTTTTTTTGCACTCCAGAATTTTGTAAATTAGAGGGGGCGATACAGTTAAAATTAACCCTGTTTATGTAATTTTTCACCCATGGCCTCACAGCAGAAAGAAAACAACAAAACTCGCCTTGTTTTCTATTTTATCCACCTTCGGATAATGTCAACAATCTGTTTGTTGTTGTTCCTGTTCGGAAAAATTTGGACTGCCGGAGGCCTGTGAATGGGCCGGGATGCCACAGATCTGGATCGCAAGCGTGAGAAATACCCCACTAGATAGCGCCCAAGAAAAAAAACACATGTCCACCGGAAGTCGAACCTTGAATAGGAATGTTATGCTTTCGAAATTCATCCTGACGGTCAAAAGCCGAAGTGGCTTTCGAATTTTCCCCAGAGGGGCGGCGAAATTCGACTCCCTCCTTGACACGTAGCCGCCCCTGACTGGGTCGTCGCAGGCAGGTGGCACATCGGTTTTGCAGAACATCTTGAGCCCATTATAAAAAATTGCCCAACCTTTTGGGCACGTGACCCGAGTGATTATTTATAAATTGGGAGGAATTATCCCTTTTTTTATATTTCCTTCGGGCTAAGTTGAAACCCCTCATTACAAACTATTAATTACAAAAACTATTTCCTATGGGAACTCGTGATCTGATGAAACCGTGTTAGTTGAACGAGAAAAATCGTATAGCTATACCAATAAAAACTGATACATTTAATAATCTATACAATTTTTTACGAAATCATTGCGCAAGATCATTAACAAATTTAACATTAAAGTTGACATGCATTTCTTCCACATAAATCTTTGCAGTTACATTAGACTTGAAAGACCAATTTCTAACTTCTTTAAATATCTTTGGAATATTTTCATGCAAACGGTATAATTTTATAAATCCGAGGTTCAAATAGAACGTTGATGGTATCGCAAGTTCGTTATCAGTAGCTGTTCAAGACGATAGCGTTTATTCATGACAGAATCATTCCAACCCTTTTGGTTGATTCAGGTGGTGAAACATTCCATCATTTCCGACAGAAGAGGCGTAATTCATCAACGATTATTACGCAGTTAGTAGATCTCCCATTGATGTATAGACATTAAGCTAACGAAAATATTTTAATAGACATAAATAAGTATAACCACGATATTTTAAAATAATTGTATTTTCCGTCAAATACTTCAATTTCTGTGTTCATAGTTAATCCAATAATACAAAGTAGAATTCGAACGGACAGAACTACAAAAATCCTAGGTCAGTCTTTTTTTTACGTTCGGATCCTAGAAAGATGGTTCCTCCCCTCGCCTCGTGGCGACCAAATAGTTTTGAATATCATTACAGTACCAGGTGCAGGTACATAATAAACCACCCGTTCTGTGGACCAAACTCCCAACCCAACGGAAAAGATACAGAAATGTGTATTTTTAAAAATCCATTATAACCTGATCTTGCACGATTTCTTTAGAAGCCATTAAGGAAAAAGTAGTAACATACATATCTATTTTTTTTTTAAACATGTTAGATTTTCAGCATGGCTGCTTTAATCAAACACAAACAGAACAAATGCTTTGGGACACTAAAAGTATGAGTTTTGATTTGTTTCTTTAAAACAACCAGAGAAGAATAACTATTATCGTTCTTTAAACATTTGCATCCGATGCTTATCGAAATATTTTATTCCTTTTCTCGATACCGACGTCAGGCGGAAGTTTGTTGTAGTCGGTATCTTTTTAGCATCCGGTTGTTACTACAACGCCCGTATGGCATTGAGCCAGAAAACGACTTACTAAAGACAGCGAGAATAAGCGGACCAAAGTGAACAATTATAGTTTTTGTGGTCGGTTTTTCTGATTTTTGGTATGCTACATCGCTGTTTTGGTCTGTCATACATATTCAACGCCTTGTTCTTAAGCATTGTTAGAGAATTGAATTAACAAATAAATTAATTACTAATTACTGATTTACATAAACTCATTCTGCAGATGCGTGTACGTACATACAAACGTCTACAGATTCACCCAATCTGGTTTTATGCCCGGGAAGTTAAATTCCAAGAACTGTCAACAGGGTAATTTCATCCCCCAATGCATAGTTTTAAAATCTAAACCAGCTCACTCTTAAAGACTTTCCTATTTAAATGCATAAGTCTTTTTGTTTTCTTGAAATGAAAATTTAATTGTTTTACTTAATTCAATAAAACAAGAAGGTCCATTTGTATACATTGAGAGTGAGTGTATTTATTAAAGTGAGTGGTTAGTGTGAGAAGGAAAGTACTCCACCACCCTACTTAAGTGAATGGTGTGTAAATAGGAAAGAATGTATTTAAGAATTAATGAGAGTATGAGTGTGCCTAGGTTTAAAAACTGCATGGGGCTAAAATGATTTAACTCTGGAGCTGCCTGATTAACATGGAGGTGATCGGTATGAGATACAGGCACATATGCAATACCAGTATGAGATACAAAAAGTACCCAGGTGCCTCTCCTCACAACTAGATTCATCGCCTCTCCTCCATCTCTTCTCGATCCTCTCCCAAGCAGTATAAAAACCTAGATGTTTGATTGTCATATTTTTATAATGGGCAAGTTAGAAGATGTAGCTCTTTGGGATTTAAGTAGACGAAAAACAACTAAAAGTAGAGTAGTATGGGTTCACCCACCCACATTTTGCCTCGCATTTTCTTTTCTAACTTTATCCGCATAATCGTGGTCACTGTTGTTCCGAAGCATGGGATATGTTTGAACCAATGAAATTCATTCATCATAATCAAAAATTATTCAGAAATTGTGAGATGCTGTCTGGTTATGTAGGTGTCAGAAGAATATTTTCTTTATCATGCCAATGTTTCGATCTTTATTGAGATCATCTTCAGTGCCTGGGATTTACAAACATTGTTTAAATTTAACAAATACATGTAGCATGTGGAAAAAAAGTTAATTTATACAATACAAAAAAATATTTTTTTATATTCATTCAAAGTATTTCTACTCATTCAAAATGTTTGTTTTCTGTCCAGTCAATGGCACTCTCAACCCGACATGCAATAATGGCACAATTATGCAGAAAATAAACCCCATTCTTGCGTGTCATGTCGAGAGTGCCACCCCCACCCCTTCAAAATCCAACGTATATAAACACAAAATAGCAAAATCTCACTGGCACTCTCATTACAACACGCAAAAATGGCACAATTACACAGAAGACAAACACTTTGAGTGAGTAGAAATACTTTGATTGAATATATAAAAAAATATATTTTGCATTGTATAAATTCACTTTTCCACATCCAAAATGTAATTTTTATATGTAAACAATCTTTGTAAATCCCAGGCCCTGAAGATGATCTCAATAAAGATCGAAACGTTGGCACGATAAAGAAAATGTTTTTCTGAAACCTACATCACACCAGACCGCATCTCATGATTTCTAAATAAATATCGATTAACGGTCACTAATCACCACAAATGAGATTAATAATATTTTTTATTTGCAGGGTCTCCAGCCGGAACTAGTGGTAGCGTAGGGGATGAGGGTGTTGGGACTGAAAAGAGGCGAGGCAAGTGCAAGTGGTTCAACGTAGCCAAGGGATGGGGATTCATCACACCCGACGATGGAGGCCAAGACATATTTGTCCATCAGGTATTTAAGCCAAATATAAATTTCAAGCAAATATAACGTTACATTTTATTTTTCAGAGTGTCATCCAAATGACAGGTTTCCGCTCTCTTGGAGATGATGAAGAAGTCGAGTTTGAGTGTAAAGCTTCAGACAAGGGTCTCGAGGCGACACTAGTGTCAGGTCCTGAAGGAGCAGATTGTGCGGGGTCACACAGGAGGCCCCAAGCTAAAAAGAGATTCAGGAAAATTAGGTAAACACCGATTGAAAATTAATATGAAAATTAATTTTACTGTTTTAGTTAGCTTACCAAATTTTCAAATTGTACTCAGCACACATTCCATCAGACATATTTTTACCTGATATATGTTTAGTGAACAGATAATCCGATTAAAAAATGATTTTAACGATTCAATTTGTAAATAAGGTGCTATAATTGTGGGGAGTTTGCCAACCATATCGCTGCCAAGTGTAGCCTTGGTCCACAGCCAAAGAGATGTCATCACTGCAAATCCGAGGACCATCTTATAGCCGATTGTCCGACGAGAAAGAGATCAACAGGTTCGACTAACGGTGGTACGACGACTGCTGGCACGAGTGATGAAACGTCAAATGGAGCTTCAGAGCAGGTGAGTGCTGCGATGGCTTCATTATCTCTGAACAATGGCCAGCAGGGCAGTGAATCTCAACAACAAAACTAGGTAAATTGTTTAGCAGTGTTCTGACAGTATTTGTTAATTATTTAAATAAATGATTTTTTTTATAGCTACCTAACAAAGTGGTATCTGCTGACTTGTCACAGATACCGTTTAGAAGCATCTGAACATTGAACAAATTACCATTACACTCAACAGTTTGTTCAATTATTCAAGGTTTTAGTTTATGTTCTATGTTTACAAGCTTCTAAATTTATTAAGTAGCTACTCCATGAAAGACTTTATGAGTGCCTTAGTTAATATTACAAGTTGCTCAATTAGCACAAATTAAAGTCTAACAATGAACTTTACTAGTAATTGAAGGAGAAATTACTTGGAGAAATTTTATTTTACACAGGAGAATACATCTTAACGTGAGGTATTACATCATTTAAATAGGTGCAATTACATAAAGGAGTTTCAAAATACATATTTCGGCGTCTATACTACACAAATGTTTAACCGAATTATATTAACAACAAAGAGCTGTGAATGTACAGTTACAAAATGAATCAAAAATGTTTATAAAGTATTTATTATGGATCTTAAATGTCACAGTGTTACTCCTAATCTGTGACTATAATTAACAGGTGGAACAATTGTACAAAAAAAAATGTATTTATTATTATTAGGCAAAAATTATGTTATTAGATAAAATTCTGCAATGAAACTCCATGTTGGTTGTTAATTTCAAAATGATTGGATGTTTCAGTTAACTGATATAAAGAGTACAATGTTAAAATAGATAAAATTTTGAGTAATTTGACTCACATTATTGAATCTCCTGAACAGAATAACCATGAATTCTCCTAATTATTATAGTCCAAATAGTTGAATTTATTATTTTATGTTTTTTTTTTTTTCAATTTTTTGGGAAAGAAAATTTATTCTCAGTAAAAATTTTAGTGTATAAATTTTAATATTTTAAAATAATGCTACTAGTTTGATAGAATATCCAAAGAATTTTTATTTTAACTAGGTATATTGACAAACAAATCTATTCATAATTTTATTGTGTTTGTTTTATTTTTTTATTTTTATAATGTTTAAAGTATAAACCAAGGTTCCTTAAACCTATTGTTTTCTCTTTTAATATTTTTCTAAGTTGCCTTTTTTAATTTTTTCCTTTTTTTATTATTCTTTAACGCATTATACCTAGTTTAAACTGCGTTATTTTATGTACTTAATTCTTTAAAAATAATTTTTATAAAATTAACACACTACATATTATTGCACATTTTCGATTGAATGACACGTATAATTTAAAATCATATCAATTACAACAATTATCGTTCATCTGTTTGTGCAGTAATATCTACTGTGTTATTTTCTCTACAAAACTTGTTTAATTTGTTCTTAAAGTAAGGAAAGTATTACCATTATCTACCTCATACAACCTTAACTACCTCAAGTTCTAGAATAATTTTAGGTCTCAAGAAAATATTTTCTTGGTGAGCTGAAGAACTGACCTCCTACAAATGTAACATACAAGACTGCGCTAGTACAATTGTATTTTTAAAAGTTTACAATTATAGGCTTTAAGGGTTTTTAATCATCTAGGTTTTTTTTTGTTCTTATTGTATAATTAATTTTGTTTTCGCTCAACATTCATTCCATTATACATGTACTTTTTATTTTCTAGCTTTACTAGCTACATAATGTTGTTAATTTGTAAATATGCCATTTGTGTTCTATTAAAAGTTTTTTTAAAGACACAAATTGTGAATTGTTAATAATTCATTCAGGCACTAATATAATGTATACATGTTGAGGTGTACTTTTGTAGTGAGCATGGCTCATAACATTGCAATAATTTTCTTTCAATTTCTCAACAAGCAAGAAAATGCAATTTTTGATTTGATAAAAGTATAAACAGTTTAAAAAAAATTGTTTTTTGTTTTATTAATACCACTAGTATCTTCCCATATCTTCACAAGTTTCATTTTTCCTGGTATTCCTGGCTAACATTTAACAAATCTGTAATTAATCACAAATAACATACTTTTTAACATTTTTAGTACTATCGTCATTATTATTCTCATTGATCCCTGACTACCAAAGGTTTCTGGTTTCTCATAGAAATTGAGTTAAAATTATTCCTGTCAACCAGGATTAGCCAACCGATGGCATGCCCCCTTGAAAACGATTAATGGCATTGGAATTTTGTTTTACTCTGTGATATGACTGCTCATCTAAACTTGTTGAACACTCGTTTGCAAGAGGAATCTTTTTTTCATTTACCAATATTGACTCATGTTGCATGACAAAAGCTTTTGTGTCAGATTTGTCTGAAAATTGACTGCCTCATTTCCTGGATGATGATCCTGACTATCAAACATACAAAATCAAATTTTCATCTGTACTTCAATCCTCCAAAACCAGATTAGCTGTATTTAACGTAGAAAAATGTTAGACATTAAAAGATTAACTGGAAAATGAGGTATCGGAAGTTGAAAACGTTGGCTAAATGCATTTTACCTTCAATCCCTCAATTCATTACCATAAAAATTATTTATTTTCACGTTGTTTTTATGCATAAAAATAGAAAAAACAAGTTTGTATTGTAAACAATAAAAATGTGAAATTTCATGCAATGCTGAAACTTGCCATGTTTTGCAAAATAGGCGTAGTGTTTAAAAAAAAAAAAAAAAAAAAAAAAAAAACATCCTTTCCATGATTTAAATTTTTGTCTTGGTTTCATTGCAATCGAATTTAGCAATAAAAAGATACAATTGCATGGGAATCTGGCCTTACTCATGTTAAACTTTAATATTATGTTACAATTGTTTTCTGATTCATTGAATTTCATAAAATAAACAGACACCTACCAAAATTTAACATTATGATTCTTGAATTATGTATGTCTGACTTCTTGCATTAAAAATATGTTGGTCAATGTTTGTAAACTGATTTTTTAAGTTGAGTGGGGAAAACGGTGATCGGGGTCTGTAAACTGTCAGATAAATTTTCTTATTTCAACTGCAGTTACTAGTTTAAATTTTTAAAGGTTTTTCAATAATTTAATTTGTCTTATTTTAGAAATATAAAACATCTTTGGCAGTTAATCTAAGAATTTCAAAAGACACCACCAACAATCATGGCAACAAGTATCTAGTGTACATATAATTTGTGTATCGCTATCGGACAGGTAGGGTACAAAGGGGCCTAACTTGAGCACAATATGCCCTTTCCTCGCTAAAACTATCTTCCAAGGAGAATTTCTAGTCATAGAAACATGTTGACATGAAATAAATAACAAATGTCACAAGGGTGCAACGATTTCAATACCATCAGCTACAGCTCTGAAGGGTTTCCAAATGGATGAGATTAACTAAAAATTACAATTAATTAAGGTTTTTAGTTGAGATAAAAAAGTCAATGGCATGAGCGGGATTCGAACCCTCGATCTTCGGCTAGATACGCCGCTCCTCTACCACTTGAGCTATCGTGACCTCGATCCACTCAGACACCAACTTCCCATATCTCGACCCCACCTTTTGAATTTTCCCTCCTTTTTGCCATTTTTCATCTGGAGGGAAAATTTAAAAGGTGGGGTTGAGATGGGAAGTTGATGTCCGAGTGGATCGAGGTCACGATAACTCAGTGGTAGAGCAGCGGCGTATCTAGCTGAAGATCGTGGGTTCGAATCCCGCTCGTGCCATTGACTTTTTTATCTTAACTAAAAACCTTAATTAATTGTAATATATTAATTGGTCAAGCGGACCACGAAATTAACTAAAAACTTGTCTGGAACTGCTCAAATACCCAAAAAACTGGAACCTACAATTAGCTAACACTATGGTGGTGTTCATGAGAGTACTTTAGGCATAAAGGCAAAAAATAGATGTAAAGATTTACTTGTATCTACAATGTGTGGTATTTAGTGATTATTAATTACTGATTATTTAGATATCATGAGCTGCGGTCCTGTATGAATTAGGTTTAGAAAAACATTTTCTTTATCGTGCCAATGTTTTGATCTTTATTGAGATCATCTTCAGGGCTCAAAGTGGTTTTTTTCTGTGCAGATGTGTCATTACTGTGTCGTGTTGAGAGTTCCCAGAATGTACTATAGCAACATTAACATTTTCACTATGGAAGATGCTACAGAGGCATCATCAGTGAGTTGTTTCACCATGTAGATGACACTATGGTGGCAGTCTTAATTAGGCAGGTCTTAATTTTATAAAATCTCTTAAAAAATTCCCCGATAAATCAAACAAAAAAGGTGCTTCAGTTAACTTGTTAAAAAATAATTGGAATTTTTGGTAACAAATGAACATTTAGAGTGTATACCAGGCCAACAAAAAGTGCAAAAATACCCATGAGGTGTTGTGGCCACAACGGTTTAGGTATTGGCACGGCGCTCATCCCTGTAAGGTACGTACAGGTCCCGAGTTCGAATCCAGTTGCTCTTCATACATACCTGATATAACCTTGTAGTTAAAAAAAAAATAAAATGGAAAAAGAGGAAATTCTACTCAACAGAAAGAAAACAATTAAAACTAACAGGTATATTTACAGATTCTCCAGGTAAAATAACCTATTAAAAAATGGGACTATCAACAGACCCAATTGCCAACCATAGTAAAAGGCCATGATACTTCTGTGCAATATAGGCCAAGATTCTGTACAGCTGAGAAGAATTCAGTACTTCATTAAAGAAACAAAAATCTCATAGAAAATCCATTAACAAATAGCACAACAGATAAAAATTTAAGTGGTAAAAGGGGGGTCCTTCAACTACATATTGTTAAAAAAATTATAAAATTTAAAAGCAGTTTTCATACAGTATGTTTAAAATCAAATGTGTATTTTATTCCCCCCCCCAGTAGTTAAAATTCACCTATGAAAGGTAATTATGGAACATTAGCAACAACCTTAACTGCATCAGACCTTTGTCTCCTGGTGAAACGTCAGATAAGTGGAGACGTTTTTTTAACTTTTCCTTGAAAAATGTTGGCTATCATTTTGAGGCTTTAATGGTTGTAAATTACGATTTGGTGACAAACCATCATACTTAGTCGACATTGATGGTTTATCGTCTAATCCATGAGACGACTGCACGGACTTAATAGAAGTATTAGATAATTGAGAAGAAAGTGCACTGCCAGCAATTGGAGCACTAGGTTCATTGGGACGAGTTGTTAAATCCTGTTCTACATTTCTACTGGATGTTCCATGAAATACATCTTCATATGTTCTCATTTCTTCTTCTTCGCATTCAGCACTATATCTTTTGTACATCGCAATTCGATGTACCAATGATTTATGTAAATCTATAACTCTATCAAAATTATAATTGTAGCCTTTGAACATCGGTAGCGCCTCATCAGGTTCTGATAGTCTAGAGTCAAATTTTTGCATAAATATATCTTCTTCATGTGCTCTAAATTTCTCTATAATATCTGGAATTGAATGTTTTGCTATAGCAATCTTCGGTTGTACTTTAATCAATTCTTCATGAGGTTTATGAATCCTCGGCTGTTTTTTATAACAAGAAACAATTTTTGGTCCAATTAGGACATTTTCCTTTTTGGTAATTGATTCGTCTGATGTCAAGGAAAATAGATCCCGTTCTATTTTATCTCTATCTTCAAAGCTTTCTTCTATCTTCTCCTCTTCATGTAAAGTTTTACTAACTTCAGATATTTTCTTGCCTTCTTCTTCTTCCTTCTCTTCTATATGCTCCTCATCCCACAGTTCTCCTCTAGTCAACGCCTTTTTCTTTCTCTCTCTTATCTCTAATTCTTTCATCCTTCTTAATAATTTCATCCTTTCAAATCTCTTGATCATTGGAGGTGGATCAGAACGAGGCAATAATTTTTTAAATAATGTTTTGTGTGGGGGCATGTAAGACCTGTGAAGGCGACTAACAGTGAGGACAATTCTTCTTTCTCGCCTCTTTGCCTCAAGAGCTGCGTATGTTTCTGCTTTTGTCCTGTTTTTAATTTTCTCTTCATATTCTTCATACAAATATCTTGGCATTTCATGTGCTTCTTTCCAAACATTAACTATTTCTGTTTCCACTCTTTCCATCATTTCTACATATGATAATTTTGTTTCTTCTTCACCAATGATTTCGTCATACATATTATGTACCAAACCTTGTGTCTCTAGAATGTGGTCAGCACTAACAACATCTTTGTACACAGTCTGAGTCAGCTGTCTAGCTATGGCTTCAAGTTCCAAAGAGCGTTCTTTTTGGTATAATATCCCTGCTTCTAAATCCTTGATCTTTTCTTGTAAACACATAAATTCAATTTTGTAGTATTCTTTCACATGTTTTAAAAGGCCTTTCAAATCTTTTTGTATGTGTCCAACATCAGCTAAGTGCTTGGCTGCATGTAAATTCTGCAATTCAAATTCTTTAAAAACCATATCTACTTCCCATGGGTGTTGGAAATAAATAGCTGGTGGACCCAGATTTACTATGTCTGTAATGAGGTCATTAACAAGCTTATCCAAAAACTTATCCTCTTCTGGAGTATAATTTAAAAACTCTTGATAATGCTCAAACACATCTTCTGCCATTTCTTGTGCTTTAGGTTTATACGCTTCTTTAGATCTTTCGAATTCTTCTTGCCAATGTGTTGGGCTTATGTTATAAATAGCTTCCTTGCAGTATTTCCGGTAAGTGAGCTGTTCTTCCATCTTGTAAAGTGTGCATTTAATAGCATTCAGATAGCCACTTGAGCGTTTCACCTCTTGCGTTTTCTCATCTTTTAAATGCGCAATTTGCTGAGACTCTTCGATAATTTTAACAGATTCCTGGTGATCATCTGTCAGATAATTTTCAAACGATTGTATGATTTTGTCAAGCTCTTCTCGGATGGTGTAGAGACGCCATAAATCCCGAATATGATGCTCCTCTTGCTTTTTAATTTCATCTTCTAAAAACCCAGCACAAAGTTTCTTGAAGAAACACCTCCTGTGATTAACAGCGAAATGTCGCTTGTCGAACTTTTCTTTAATTGGGCGCCCTTTGACCAAAGAAAAATATTCTGAATTATTGTCAAGTTTGGATGGGGGAATGACTATATTTTTATCCGGGATATGTACTCTGTTGAGAATGTCATTTTTCTTGTAATCATTTCTGTACGCATGTTTCGGCCGGTTTTGTGCAATCCTTGGCGGCTTGAAGGAAATGTTGCTCAAAAAATTCTGGGAGTTGTCAATACCAAATGGGCATGGCTCTTTTGAAAGATCACGGAAATTTGAAATCGGTCTACCCGTGGTAAAATATTTGACTGTTGAAAAATTGCTGTTTCTTGTGTGCTGTATAATATCATGTATTGTTGGCACCTTCAACTTTGGCCTTGGTTTTTTTATGTTTAATTGCTTCTTGATATAGGATATCAATTCCTCCTTATGTTCAAGAGCTGAGCAAAGCTTGTCCACCTGGGCCATTTTGGCTGTGGTGTTATCAATCGCATCTTCATCATTCTAAAAATAAAAAAATTAAAAATTAAGATAATGTGGCTTTTATATGAGTACAAAGTAGAAGTAAAAAAGTAAAGAGCATTGGCTATAAGTCATTAAAATCACAATTTGTACAATCTGTGGAGTGAACCAGTAATTAGATTGCGGTTTGAGAATTGGCAGAATAAAATGATCGATAACATTCAAATTGTATGTATCTATAATGTAATGCTCACCAACAAAATATTTAATTTACAGTATAAATTCACTAGTTTCGTGGTCCGCTTGACCAATTAATATCTTACAATTAATTAAGGTTTTCAGTTGAGATAAAAAAGTGTGGTTGAGATGGAAGGTTGGTGTCCGAGTGGATCAAGGTCACGATAGCTCAAGTGGTAGAGCAGCGGCGTATCAAGCCGAAGATTGTGGGTTCGAATCCTGCTCGTGCCATTGACTTTTTTATCTCAACTGAAAACCTTAATTAATTGTAAGATATTAATTGGTCAAATGGACCACGAAACTAGTGAATTTAATAAGTTTAAAATGAAGTATACTTCACTAAAGCTCTCCGTGGCCATTTCCTTTGTCACCGAGAATCAAATTGATTACACGACATTTGAAAAATGGCAAAAGGAGGGAAAATTCAAAAGGTGTGGTTGAGATGGGAGGTTGGTGTCCGAGTGGATTGAGGTCACGATAGCTCAAGTGGTAGAGCAGCGGCGTATCAAGCCGAAGATCGTGGGTTCGAATCCTGCTCGTGCCATTGACTTTATCTCAACTGAAAACCTTAATTAATTGTAAGTTATAATATAAAATCGTTATGTAATTATAAATTGAATACATAATGATAAAATTGAGATATTGCCCTATAACAATAATTTTATTAAATTTTATGCAATTTAAAATGGGAATTTTGTATGCATTTGGCCTTCCGAATTAAGAATTTTAAAAAGAAAAATTAAAGCTTGGATGGCAATAGGATAAATAAGATTACGAGTGAATGTTTGGAGTCAGAGCTTTATAGCACTCAGAAGAGATATAGCTAACCTAAGATAGAAGGTTTGGATGTTAGGGCGTGAAATGACCTTAGCCGTTAAAACGCCCTTAAAAATTAATAATAATAATAATAACAATAATTTTTTACCATTTCTGTTTATAATAAAGTTTTTTTTTTAAACCTCCTCACATCGCCCATTTCAAATTAGAAGACGCAAGAGGTGACACTCCACTAGTTACCTAAATGAATATTACCTTATGTTCAAATACCAGTTACAACGTTTTATATAGCTATGCATTTTGTATAAGATTAATCCATATAACTATTTAGTTGTCATAATTGACTGTATTAATTATTTTAATTATTTATACTTTTTATCTAAGGTCTTGATTGAGCTGAAAAAGCTAGTGTCATGAGCAAGACTCGAACCCATGACCTTCAGCTCAATATCTCGATGGCCACTGAAGTGATATTTTCATTTCAACAAAAACCTTAGATACAAAGTATAATTAAAATAATTAATACGGTCAATTATGACTACTAAATACGTATTTAGTAGTATGTAAGTATGGATTAATGAAATAATTGCAGAAGTGCTTACTTCGCTGACAGCTCCCCATGGCCATTTAATAGGTCACCGAGAATCAAATCTTGATTGCACAATATTTGAAAATATGATAAGAGAAGGGAAATTCTGAAAGGTTGTTGGCTGAGATGAGGAGTTGATGTCCGAGTGGATCAGGGTCCGATGGCTCAGGTGGATGGAGGGGCGTCGTATTGAATTGAACGCCATGGGTTCGAGTCCCGCTCGTGACACTAGCTTTTTCATCTCAACCAAGACCTTAGATAAAAAGTGTAATTAATTCAATTTTATATAAGTTTTAGCAAATTGTCTTTCTAAATATTGAAACAATGGACACACTATAAAAATCAGTCGTAACATTTTTAAAATAAAGTAAATCTAAACATATAAAACAGCTGGGATTACAATTTTTTTTACTAATCTCAAATGCTACAAACCTTGTTAGGTGTAGCAGCCATTTTCTCCTAAAATCTTCTAAACTTACGTCCAACCAACACTTGCAAGTACAATAACAAAAAATAACAACAACCTAAATTTTATATTTGAAAATGTCTTAATTTTCAAAGCATATGGTAAATATATTTCCCAACGCTGAACACATGTATTGCACATATAATATAATAAATATTCCAGTAAGCATTTACACCATGAAATAAACTTATCACTTTAAAACTGAACTTAAAATAATAAGTGATGGCCAATGTTGTGGTTATATGAAATACAACTAACATTCATCTCTTTACATTTCCGAATTGATTAGAAAAACAAATTACACAGGAAGGAAGTCAATAAAGTTGCACAGGTACCTGACAATATTTTCAGGTATAAGGCAATAAACATTAGGACCTCACAAGAAGCTGTTCACAAGCATTTAGAATTTTACAAGCTGTTGACACCTTGCTTCGATTCATTCAAGTACAGTTATTTTTACGACTGTTTCATTTCTGTTCAAAATTTCTGTAGTTTTAAAAGTGTAAGAAACAATTAAAAAAGGTAAAATTGAACTTTTTCATTAATATTTTTTATCAATGCAATGTACAACTAACTCACAGGTACAAAAATATTCTAGATTAAAAAAATACTCCTGTAACAAAGAAACTGCTGAACAATGTACAAACTGACACACAACTAAACTCCAAACAAAATATTTTTTATATTTGAAAAATTTTATAAGTAATTTTAAAATCTAAGTTTCAATATTGTTCAATGTATACTTTGTGCAGATCTACAAAAATGAGTTCAAAAAGGTATGTTTTAACATTGTATTATTTTGACCTTTACTGTTCTTGATTTCTCCACTAATTTTCCTGCTTTAATGTATAGTTATTACAAATTGAATAATTTTGTTTTTATATGGACCAATTTATATTTTTTATTGCAAAATGTATTTTATATTGTATTTTGGGCATCTACCCCTTTAAATAAATACTGTACATCATTCTTTACAAAATTTATTTATAATTAAACAAGCTATACAAGAAAAATCTTCTCTCAACATTTATAGCCTTTTACCAGTTAATTGTTCTGAAAACCTGTTTTAGAATGCAATTGAAGAACGATAGTTATAAAAAGTCAACCTAACCTGTACATACATATATTTTCATCTTACACTTAGCATCTTAATATATTTTCCTTATAATCTATTTTGGGTAGATGTATTGTTCTTCCACGACGCAGAATAAGAAACTATGTGAAACCTTTTCGAAAAACTTTGTGAAATCAATGTCTGTGGAGTAATTGAACTCTCTTTTTAAATTATCTGGTTTATTACATTCAAATGGTCCACTGTTCAAAAAACTTTTCGGAAGACAGCTTGGTTGTTGTAAACTTTTCTTTAATGCCGTAGTATTAAAGTTAATGGCAGATGCTGAACCGACACTGGGACCTGCGGGTTTTGATGTACTCAAACGCATTTCAGCTTTTGAGTTCAGTGAGGAACTGCAAATGACCCCATTCCATTTCAATAATTGTCATTTATATTAAGATCCTAATGATTAAAAATATCTTAGACTCCACAAAAACAGATAAAGTCAACAATCAACCAGAAATCATGTTGTTCATTTTCAAACAAACGGTAAGGATTTACAACCACCAGAGAGCTGAAAGTGCAAAGATTTTCCATCATCAAATAATTATTTAGAGATCGTGAGATGCCGTTGGTGTGATATGGGTTTAGAAAAACATTTTCTTTATCGTGCCAACGTTTCGGTCTTTATTGAGATCATCTTCGGAGCCTGGTATTTATAAATTATACAATTTTTATAAGTACCAGGCCCTGAAGATGATCTAAATAAAGATAGAAATGTTGGCACGATGTGGAGAATGTTTTTCTAAAACCGCATCACACCAGACGCATCTCACGATCTTCGAATAATCATTACTAACGGTCGTTAAACACCACGCACACCTAAATCCAATACCTCATTTAAAGTCAAGTTATTAATGTTTATATCTGTTTAATCTACTTATTTATATTACTGTTAATTTAATAAATTGTCTAATGATATTTTTATCTTTACTGTATATATCATTTTGCCTATTTGTACGTACTACCCACATCAGTGCCGCTGGATTACCTTACAGTGTGAGCAGTGTCAATGCCGTAAGCGGGGAACACGCCCGACACAACGCAACGGGACGTGACCCCTACGCCAGTTCTATGAACAATTTTCCATAATATTGCATTACCCCCATTGCATATTTGCCTGACGTAACGCAACCAAAGTTCCCCACTGGCCAGATTTTCTTTCGAGTAGCGTCAAGTATACTCAAAGACGAAAGAATCCGTCACTCATATTTTTAGAAATGATGAAGGTGGGGTGAGTATGTAGATTCACTTTTTTTACATGATGGTTCTACTCACAAATTTAATTGTACAAATTTAATATATATATATAATAANATATAATAATACAATATTATAATTGTATAACATATAAGTAGGTAAGTATGTTGGATTCGAATGCAGGCCCGCTGGATTCGAACCCGGGACCTTTACCTTACAATGAAGACCGCCATGTCAACGCCTAAACCGTCGCGGCCACCGACGCCCCTCTATTGTTTGTTATTTCAAACTATATATACTTTTGCCATTATATTAATTACAACATGCTTATTTTAACGTAAACCAAATTAAACTAGCTCAAAAATTAATGAGTTTTAATAAAAATTATTAACTGTGATGGTTTGATAAAAAATTATCCAAACACCTGAATACCATTTAGTGATAGAATGAATTTTACTAACAATTTATTACCTGGTTTTGCTCATAATAATGAATTAAAAGTAACTATTTAAAAAATTTAAGAAAGTGCATGTCGAAACGCGTTTGAATAACTAAACACCCACGAGTTGAGACAGACGCAATAAGTAACCAAGTGCCGGTTCAACAGTAATTTAGGTACATTTACAGTGATTATTATTAATTTTTCCAACTTTCCCATTTGATTTGATTTGATTCGATTCATTTGTTAGCTGCCTTTTATCTATCAATAACTTCCTTAATCCCATTAACGTTGATCTCGATTCTGTATAATTCACACCCAAAAACAAAATATCAAATATTTATATAATCTGTCTTTGAGGCTAAAGTATTATCTTTAACAGGTGTATTTATCTATTTATATCTCTTCACCTGAAAAAGTTGCTGGAATCTGAATGTCCATATTGTAACCCGATGTTTTTAATCCCTGTTGCGGCTTCCGTCGACTCCAATCAAGCCATAAAACGTCCTTCTACTTCGGTCCTCTCGAAATTGCTTTATTGCCGTCCGTCTTTACCCTGCTGTTTAGCCGGGGCTTTCACAATAAACATTCCCATGAATATCTGTGCGGTTGGCTTAGAACGTAATTTATGCTCACTTTCATTCAAATCGTATGCATGAATTTGTTGTTGAGATTTTTAAATTTTATTTTGTTGTTTATCCGTCGGTCGTCACATATCCGCGTATTTATTATAGGGAAAAGGCCTTCAGTCGTAAAACCCGAAAACCTCTGCGCATATATTGAAAACACATTTTGTTTAAATTACACGTTTTTGATAAGTACTTATTATTCGGAAATCGTGAGATGCGGTCTGGTGTGATGTAGGTTTCAGAAAAACATTTTC